>NC_046341.1:10509522-10637022 GCF_000738735.6 Corvus cornix cornix | reverse complement strand
ATTTGGAAGCTCTTTGTTTACATCAGGCCTCTGGTATTTCAAGAGTTCTTGCTCTGATGAATTTATTGTGATTATTTGTTTGGAGAAATGATCAGTCTGCACCTATCTCTCTTTGCACCTTTGCCTGATTGCAGTATGTCCCAGGAGAGATTAAAACAATCTGGTGCTGTCCAGTGAGAAAAATTAACATTTTAACCTTCTGCTTTCTCCAGAGATCTGGGTTTGGCTGAGGTTTAACCACTGGTGCAGAGAGTTGCAGGCACACAGGATGGAGGACTGTATTTACATAATTTTGTCCTGTTTGGAAGGGTTTGCAACAAGGTCACTTTATTTTCCCCATGCAGACCATTCCCTAACACTCAGAGTGATGCAGTAACTGGCTAAAAAGAGCAAGGAATTGGTGTGACAGAGTTTATATTTTTGTGGTGCTCTGTTTGTTGTCCCCTATCAACCATTTTTTCCAAGATGAGCTGATTATCTTCCTGACGTACCAGCATGAATGCCAGTGGAGAATCCAGCAATCCAGGTTTGCTTCCATTTCATGTGCCCCAGGAGGATGCAGTTCAGCTTGGCAGGACATCAGGGAGCTGGCTGCAGCATCCCTGGCGGGCTTTTGCTCATGGGTTCACTGGGTGCTGAGGGAAGTACAAGGGGGACAGGCTTTAGCAGAAAAACTGGGGAGTTGGTGCAGGTGAGACAGCTTTTTAAGGCCAGAAGTGCCATCTGAAAACCCTGGCTCAATATCCAGCTCATCATGCTTGAACTTGCTTCACTGTGTTTTCCCAGTGATGCCCACACTGCATTCAGAGCTTAAGCCAATGGAGCCCACCTTGCCACAGGGCTGGCTTTGTGGGCTGTCTGGGGAGGATATAGCATATTTCCTAAAAAGTGCAGCTACAGCTGCATTAAAAAAAGAAAGAGGAAAAGGAAAGAAACCAAACCCAGGCACTGTAAAGCAGTCCCTGCTGTTGTGTCCTAGCCTGGCACCTGGGCACTCCGCTGAGCAGTGAGGATCAAGGCCTGGCTCTGTGAGGTGGTGACCCAGTGTGGCATTGGGGGTGTCCCACCTGCCCTGGGTGGGACACCTGGGCCAGCCCTGAGCCCCAGGAACTGTTAGGGTCACCCCTAACCCTGAGTGCATCAGAGGGTGGGTAACAGTCACCCCACAGATTTGGGAACAGGAATCACCCCACGGGACTGGTGGCTGCACCGGGGATTGGGTCACCCCATGAGTTTGGGGACTGCACTGGGAACAGGGTCACTCACAGGGCCGAGTACAGCACTAGGGTTGGAGTCACACCAGGAGTCTGGGGATGGAGTCACCCCATGGGGCTGGTGATGGCACCGGGGATGGCACTGGTGACAGGGTGGCCCTATGGGTCTGGGGATGGCACTGGGGATGGAATCACACTGTGGGTCAGGGGTTGGCCCTGGGGACAAGGTCACCCCACAGATGTCTCAGCAGGTCTGTGGCCATGCCCAGCCCATGGTGACTCCAGTGCTGCCAAACAATCCCCACACAGAGAGAGCTGCCCTCCACAATCCTCTGCTTCCACATGGTCCCACCCAAGGTGTTTAAGTGCTGGCCCAGCCCAGTCCATCAGTGTTGCTGGTGGCTGGCCTGGGCTGAGTTGGGGGTGGTGTGAGGCCCTGCCCTGGTGATGCCCAAAGGCTCTGGTGCCTCTGTCAGTAGAACAGCCTGTCCTGACACATTGGTGCTGTGCACAGAAACCCCTGCCCCAGAGGTGCTGCTGCCCTGGGCTGGGTCAGGCCGTGGCAGGGAGAGAGCCCGGGGTCACTCAGAGACAGGGTGGGTGCCAGCCACAGCCTCTGCAGTGCCAGCAAGTGCATTCAGCTCCTTACTGATCTGGGCTGACTTTCTGGTGGTACTGATGAGCACCAACCTGTAAGTAATTAACCCTTTAACAAGACACCATGACCCAGGGCATGTTGTGGGCAGCAGTCTGACAGTGAGAGGGGCTGGTAGTGGGTAGCCCCACAGCAGGGATCTGTGGAGCACTGCTTGGACTCTCCCTGTGTGGCTGGTAAGTACAGGCTGACTCAGCATGGCCAGCCAGGTTCTAGGCTGGTGGAGCAGCACTATCCTGGAATGCAGCAAATTTAGTTGTACTCCTCTCTAACACCTCTGGGAGCAGGTGCTGTCTCTTGCCCCTGCTGTTGACTCTCAGATCTTCCCTTGCCATGCTCAGTGCCAAGTATCTCCTAGATCTTATTCACATGAAGGTTTTGTTGAATGAATATTGGCAAGTTTGGCTGAGGCACACATATAGGAAGGGATTACGCAAATTTTGCCACCTAACAGAGAGTCCAGATGAAAGAGCTTCGTGCTCAAGCTTTCTCTTGAGGTTAAGGAAATTCAAATAATGATGGATCTCATGATGACAAGAGGAGATGGGAGTCAGGAGGCTCTGGGTTCTCTGAAGGTTTGCACTGAACAGTAAAGGTTAATATAGTATGTCCTTGGTTACATAGTCCTCTTGTCTCTAACAAGGTGTTTGTACAACAGAGCTAGCTACTTCCTGAGCTGAGGGAGGGAAAGACAGGGAACTGGAGGTGAGCCATGGAAATAAAAATCACAGGCACCAGCAGCTCCACTCAAGTGCTCAGGAGTGAGCAAGCAGCAGAAATGTTGATGTGAAGACATCTGTGCAATTCCAGGCTGTTTGGGAGTAGGCTTTTCAGTGAAAAATC
This sequence comes from Corvus cornix cornix, assembly GCF_000738735.6. Classification (NCBI taxonomy): domain Eukaryota; kingdom Metazoa; phylum Chordata; class Aves; order Passeriformes; family Corvidae; genus Corvus; species Corvus cornix. The sequence continues at coordinate 10,634,310 of NC_046341.1, read as the reverse complement.
ATGGTAGGTAAATCCCCAACTCTCCAAAGCAAGGTGAAGTCCATAATTACTGAATAAGTACAGCCTTGAGTAAGTACTAGTGTGAAACAGAGGAAAATGTGAAGAAAATATGTTTTGAAGCAAAATTAGCATTTTTTTTATTTCCATCATAGAAAATAATTCTAAAATTCTGACAATATATATGGTGCTTTCTATAAAATCCCATTTTAATCAGTGATGACAGTTTGACATTTTTCCAGCTGCTTAGAAGCAATAGACAGTCAAGTATCTCAGTAGGACATGGGTTGGCATGCTGGGATGTATGTAAGCTTTAACTTTCCTCCTACTCACCAACTTACGATGGTATTCGAAGAACGGGGGGTAAAAAAGCTTTCTGCAGGTTTCACACCAGCTTATGCCATCTGTGTTTTTAGCTTTGTCTTGCAAAAGTAAAATCTTTGCTTTGAAAGTGCATCCAGATGCTGTCAGCTAATATTATCATTCTCAGTAGCAAGCAAGGATTTTATTTATAAAATGTCCTGGCCTTTGCTGAACAATAAATGGCTCTGCACACTTGAGGGACATATAAATAGCAATTAAAACACAGTTTAAAGTAATGCTTAGGCTCTTAAAGAAAGTGACATCCATTTAAAGGAAAGGATAATGTGCTGGGCTGGACATCAATCAAAAGGAGGAGAAAAAATGTTGTCTAAAGCAGCACTTAAATGATGGGATAAAGCATCTCAGCGAACAGCTCCAAAACATGGTGGCTGATGGATAAAAGATGCCTGGATGAAGACACTGTGCTTGATGAGACCACCCTTTTCAGATATGCCTGCTCCAGAGTATTGTGTCATAAACACACCTTATAGCTCGTTTCCTTTGGAGAGAGGTCTCATTAAATGAGGGAACATAGTCTAGGGTTAAAGGGGATGATTTCTCACTTATTTAGCATCTCCTATTGCATCCTAGTCAGATGTCTTATCCTAATCTATCTCAATCTACCTTAGATACGTCCATAGTGACCACCGCAGTGGTTACTTGCCACAATTTGCTCACCACCTCCTCTTCCTTACTTTGTTTATGTTCTCTATGCTCTTCTGAAGTACAAAAACACTAAAAATCCCTTTTAATAAATGAAATGTAAAATGGATGTAAAATGTGCCCATTGTCCCACTGTTCACTGCTGTGAACTATTGTGTCGTGTGCTGGGTTATTTCTGTAGCACTCTGCCCAATCCCTCTGCTCTGTTCCTGTCATCTCTTGTTGCTTGTTCTTGTTTCTTCCCTTCTGTCTTTCAGTAGACTGAACACCAATCTACTCTCCACTGCAGAGGTTTTTTGTTTAGATTGCAATTTCTGTGAAGCAAGACACTTAAGTTTTAGCTCACAGGCCCCTGTTTGCAAACACAGCAGCTTGTTAACTGTGTAAACAATGAGAATAAATTAGATTCAAATTATCTGTATTGTAGTAGCACAAGGATAGGCAAGTAAAATCAATGCTATGGACCTAACCTGCATGTGTAGTTACTGCAATTATGCATAAAAACAATCATTTTGTGGATTGGTAGGGACATTTATCTTGACATGCACTTGCACAGCTACTTAGTGTTCACATAGTTTCAGGCACAAATGCCCCGTAAGTCTCTGTGGCACTGGGGATGCTGAAACTGGGCTCAATCAGAAGCTGTTAGTTTATTTTTAGTTACAGAATTGTGTTGCTGGATTGTTTGTGGAATTCATAAGTGTTGTCTGAAGAGTTTTAAAAACTCACTTCCCCACATCTGAGCATTGTATCTTTCAGCTTCACATATGGGATTGGGTGTATTATTGCTGGCACTATACTGCTATGAAGAGTGGGCATTAAGTTGAGGAAACAGCTATAAATAAATGCAAAATTTGCACCTGCATATAAAAGACTGAGAAATCAAGACTACATTTTTGTCTTTGTTTATTTCTACACTTGATGTATTTTTAAAATTAGTTTTAAGTAGCAGAATGCATGAAAAAAACAAGACATTTAGATCAAGGAGTTAGAGATCTAATCAGAATGACTTATTTACAAATGTTTTCTCAGCCATGTTGCTTTTCTTTAATTTCTACAGGATATCCTTTTCCTTCAAAGTCTCCAGAAATTACAAGACAGGCTGCTTTTTTTTGGGGTTATTTGTTAGGAGGCTGACAAGATGAATTAGTCAAGTAATTGCTGCTGAACTCATACAGTGCCTGCTATTTAAGGTGTTTAGTCTGGGTAAATTTTTCTCTGTTGAAGAACAAACATCTCTCAAAAATATATAATTTTTGATACATTTCTATCTCTATTTACAATGCTTATCTTACCTTTCCTAATATCTAGTGATGTTATGTGCAGTGTAAAACATTACTTGGCTTTATGCTGAAAAATCTGTCTTTTTCCTCCCTTCAGATTACAGATCCTTGTGGCAAAAAAGAGTTCAAATACTTTATTTAAAGATATTGTTTCTGGTAATAATTATCAAAGATTTATTTTCTTTGACTTCAGATGAAGCATTAACCATGTCTCCAGCTTGTAAATGCAGTTATTAATGAAAACCTGCATGAGTGAACTCTGACAGAAACTTTGGTGCACGTCTCTGTGAGTTTTTCCAGGGAGGCTGCAGCAGTTCTAGTACTCAGAGAATCCCCAGGGCTCTGAAGATGATTAATGATAACAAAGCTTTCCCTATTGTGTTAGTGGATAGGAAGGAAGGAAGAGTACTCTAAAAAGAGAGTGCATAGAATTTCTGAGCATTGAAGTCCAGGAGTGGAGTTTAACCCTTGAAATCAGCGACAAAATATCTTCCAGTTATGTGAGGAAGATGAAATCTACTTTCCTTACCTTCATGAAATCTGCCTGTCTGCACTGCCCGATTTCTACACCGAGTATGCGCACTGAGATGTAGCAACGCTTTCAGATGAGTTGGGCTGCTTGCAATGCAGCAAACAGGCATACCCACAATCCACTTAGATTTAGCTTTTTGAAATGTGTTAGAGATTTCTGCTAATGGGTTTTCCCTGTGGGCAGCATTACCAACCTGATTATACAGGTTTTAAGAAACTCTCTTAGGAAGATTCTTTTTCATCATAAGTTTTGACATTGACCTACTAAACTAGGTAATTTAGCATTTTATTTTGTAAGAATGAAAAAGAAAATTGAATATTTCATGACAAGAGAGGGATTACAGTAACACTGTTCTTTATAGGAAACCTATCATGTCCGGGGGCCAGATCATGCTTCTGAGATCTGTGCATCTACATGGAGATCTCAACACTTACTTTCAGAACAGTAAAGGGAGTCCTTTGGTTGTGATACCCCCTCAATTACTTGCTGTGGAAGCTTCTACCCTATATGCTTCTGAATTTAGCTTGGGGATAGAACTGAGAGGTGAATAAAATACACCTTCCTACTAGAAAGTTTTAATGAAAAGGTGATACATTTTCAAACTACATTAGTTTTTGTAGGGATCTTCTGTTTGAAGAGAAACAGGGAGATCGTGGCAAAAATGGCTCTGGTGGAGCCTCTGAAAAGAGAGCTCTGACCTCCAAAAATCTCAAAGTTTCTCCAGGATTAAGTGCAGCTTTGGAACAGAGGTGGTGAGCAAACTTTTGCCTTCTCCCACTGTGACACGTTGCAAGAGAATCTTTGTGAAGAAATTTTGGTGGAGATTGCATCACAGAAAACCAATCCTGAAGCTAACTGTAAGGATGTGGCAATTTAGCCTTAGTGACTTAATTGCTATATTCCTTTAGTAACAATTGTTCTTTGCTATTAAGAGGTATCAAACAGAACCTGATTAATTGTTGGCTGAAAACCAGGAGTGCTCAATTTCACTAAGACATGCTATTCGATGCACTGGAGCTGGGGTTCTATTAAAAAACATACACAGAATTTTAAAACTGGTTTTACAGCAGGTAAATTTTATCAAGATAATTCTCTTTAAAAAAACTTCAAACGAGGTAGTACTTGGCCAGCTCTCCTGTTGTTGATATGCTGTGGTTTAAAATAGTACATTTGTCTACTCCAACCCCCCAGTATTACATACCTGGTCACAATTCTTGTCAATCTTTGCAAAACAGTGTTTTACAAAACTGTTATTTAGTATATCCTTCGAGCTTTGGAGTGAAATAATTAAACTTGTGCTTGCAAAGATTCCTTTGGTAGTCACTGTTTTACTACTTTTACTAATTTGTTAGTAATTTGCTACTATTGTTATGCAGGGAGTTTAGAAGCACATTACTAACCCTCTAACTGATCCCAGGGAAAAGTAATGGCTTGTTGGGATTGTGATATTTGATAGTTTCCTTCCTCTCAGTGCCTTCATCTTTGTGTTCTCCTTTCTCTACTTGACTTCTCACTCTGGAGTGTCCAGAGTTGGAGAATGTCCAAGCACAGCAAAGCACTGTGAGGCTGTGCAGTGATTCAATGGTCAGCTGGGGAAGGGGGGAAACATCTCCAAAGAATGTCCACAAAATTGAAAAATAGTGTGGTGTTCACTCTGAGAGTGTATCTTTATGTGTGACCATTCCTACCTGACTGTGTAATTGATGCAACTATGGAAAATACAATGTACATGGCAGAGGTGTAACATCTTGCTCTTCAGTAATTTTCTAAAAATAGCCTGGAAAAAAGAGTACTTAGCATTTCTGTGATGCCTGTTATAATGTCTCAGAGCACTTCTCCAATGCGGCTTTAGTCTCAAAGTAGGATCCAAGCAGAGGATTTTTGTTCTGCATTTGGGGTTTATGTTAGCACTGGTTGGCAGAGCTGCTGTAGATAACTGAATCCCACATGTGGCCAGGTTCTTGGGTTTGCAGCATTCTCTGCCTCAAACGTAGGGTTAAGATTTCTTCCTGTGCTCTGACCCCGTTATGGTAGGTAAACAGGCCAGATCAGCATAAAAGGGCTGGAAGCCCCATTTCTGGCTGGGGCGGAATTCCCTCGGCACAGGCCCCGCAGAAGAGGCAATGAGGCACCACACAGACTCTCCCCCAGATGTCTGCTACCTTTGGTATGCAAATAGTGGGGACCCTGATAGGCAGCCAGCACGGAGCCTTTCAAGTTCTCCTTTAGTTCCTGCTGTGTGTCTTTCCCCTCTTACTGCAGAGAGAAGAACACTCTGGTTTTGTTATGTTTGAATTACACTATCTTTTATATTAGAACAGATCAAAAAAAAGCTAACACCCAAACCATTTTCAGTTTGCATAGCAATATAAGCAACTGTTTCATAATTAAAGTATTTAATTAAAACGTACATACATCCTCGACAAAAGCAAAATTGCTCGGTAGCATTGCTGCTAGCGTGAAGTTTATACAAGAAAACATTCAGAGATTTCTCAGTCACTTACTATATAAAAGCAGTTCCAATCCCACCTTTAAAATAGCCCACAAAATTCTTCATATAAATAAATATTCCAGTGGCATAATTTATAAATTACTTCGGTTAAAAATGTTAAATTGCCAAGAAGTCTGACTGCAATTGGTCTGGTTCTTCTGTTTTATATACATATTAAAAAAAAAAAAAAGAAGAGAATGTTGAAACAGCTGAGGTTGGTTTGGTTGAGGGTTAATGTTTGGGTAAGAAGCCTCCAAGGAAAGCTGAAGTGCTGAATGAACACCGCTCTATGGTAATTAGTGAGTGGTATTTTTCCCTTGGAGTCAGTTGCTGAATCAATGTAATAGCTAGCGATGGGAACGAGGAGGGACACCGGATGGAGGAGATGATAAATTTCCCAGTGACATGTAGTGTTGAGATTGTGACCATTTCACTGAAGAAATGAATATGCTTCTAGCAGAAGAAAGCATGCACTTTTTTTGGATTGGCTAGAGTTTGATTGGTTTAAGTTAGTTACTTTTTGTTTTCCTGAATTTTTTTGTTGTTTCTTTTTTTTAATATCCTCAACTCATATATGGGTGTTGTGGTGCCATATAAAATGGTTGCTCTCTTCCATGTTTGAGATACTTGAATTCAGATGTTGATAAAATGTTCCCTGTTTATACAGTCCTGTCTGTAAAGTCTGAAGCACTTTAGGATTTCTGAAAAATATCACTCATTGTACTGAACTTTGAAAGTACTCTTCTGCACAGAAATAGAATACTTTTCTTCAGAGGTATGTGAAATGTGCAGATGGATAGATATCTCCTAAGAGTGTGCATGTTAGGAGATAAAAAGGTAAGACCTTGTTTTATTCAGTTCTGTAACTTCCACTACAAACATCTATATGGTCTCAGACCTGTTAAAGTAAAGACTTAATGCATCAGTTGGTGAAAGAACTGTGAACATATTTTTCTGTCCCTTCCAGAACTGCCAATCAACTTAAGGCTGGACATTTTTCACACAGAAGATTTTAGTTTTTGAGAGGGGGGAAAAAGATTTTCCACTAAATAGAAATCTTAACAAAATTTAATTGAAAATATTGGGATTTTTTCTGAAAATCCAGACATCTAGTCATAATACTTAATGAAATACAACTGCTTGAATGAATGTGGGAAATGCACCAAAACCACAAGTTTTCCCTTTTGATCCTTCCTTTTCCAGACCTTATGTCATGAATAGTTTCTTAGCAGAGAAGATGCAGGCCAGCCTAGAGTGGCCGCTTGAAGGCTGCTTCTGTGGCCTTATACTGAAGTCAGCCAGCTCCTTCAGCCCCTGGGATATGTCTGAGCTAGGATCATAGACCTCTGTGAATCCTCTTGGAAGACCATGGACCTGTGAGGGCCCTCCTGAGAGACTGCTCACTTGGGCCTAACTAGAAAGACTTTGATGTTGTGTGGAAGTGCTTTTGAATGCAGCCTCTTCTTTAGCAAAATAGCAGCGATTTGGCTTAAAGACAGAGGAAGAGCAATTATTTTTAATGGAACTATCTAATTTAAGAATATATAGCATATGTGGGTTTTTAGGGGGTGTCAGGCTTTGATTTTATTAGACAAAGTGCACCCACCGAGAGAACTCTTGGTCCTCTGGAATGGAGCACAGAAGACCTGTGGGTATCAGTGAGATCAGGTTTTCTCCAGAATGTTCTCTGGCTGTGAGTGGCTGTGCCAGCTTCTCACCATCTTTAGGGTTATGCCTTTATTTCTGTTCCCTTGGACACTGTATTTACACTTTTTTTTGGAGGTAGGTTGAGGGATTTTTATGGTATGTTAGGCATAGGTTTGGCAGCGTGCCTAAACTGATGCTTCACATTTGGGTCCATTGAGGTGTCTGATGGGAGTCAGTGGCTTTTAGGGAATACGTCACATTCTTAAAACTGGGCATGTGTGAAGCAGTGCGTTAGCTAGGGCTGTAGATCAGGTTTTGTGTATTGTGGCTGTGGACTGTTCTTTCCATCTATTAAAGGGATATCCTGTTTTCCCAAGAATATCATATTTAGGAGAAAGCTAGTCAAGAATTCTTCTAAGTAAAAGACCTTTTTTTCTGTACTTCACATAATAGCAGTTCAGTCAGATAAAAATAGTACAGAAAACAAATTAAACTTACAAATGAGAGGATATTAGACTTTGGTCATCTTAAAAGTTGGTATTGGCCTTTTTTCTGAGAGATTATTTTATTTGTTCTTTTTTTTCTTTTTATTGATCTTTTCCCCCTCGATGTTGCCAAGGTTTCTCACTGTTTTGTTGTTGCTTTCTCATAAAACTCTTCGCAATTCTTAAGGGAAACATTCTCATTAAGGTCACAGTGGTAAAAGAAATCTTTATGGCAAGGTTAGGAAATATTTCTAATGATTTGGAGGTATTTTTCAAGGCAATTTATCCTCACAGTGGTCATTTAAAACTAGAATAAAACTCCGAGTAATAAGACCTATTCTTTTCCACCAAACCATGTAGAGGCCTGGACTTCAACAGGGAATGATACATGAAACCACTGAACATGGTGTAGAACAGTAAAACCAAGCTTCCAAATGGAGAATAAAAGAGGTTTAAAGCTCTGTCTAAACAGTTTTGCTACTTTTAACTTTGCTGATAATTAATTTGATACAAATGTGCTGATATTTCTCAGCACATTTTCTCTCAGGAGTGGAAAAATGCTTACCTGCATGGAAGAGTGACTGCTAAATAGGTTTGGTGCTCACCCTGCTCCCCCACACAGACACAAAGGCCACACTTAGAGCAGGAAATTAAACAATGCTGGAGAGCACTCCTGTGCACTGGCACCTAGAAAGACACGCTGGGAAGTTCTCAGGAGGGTTCTTGATGGGCTTTTGACCACTGTCAGCTGCCCTGTGCTGAAGCCCTCTACCTGTGGCTGGGAGCTGGGGCAAGATGGGCTTTGCAGGCAGCAGTTTGCTCTGGTGGTGCAGGGATGTGAGCTCTGTGTCCATCCAATCTTGGTGCCCTGCAGTGTTCCCAAGCACGTTTAATTTGTTTTTCTGGTAAGGCTACTAGATGTACAAGTGCATTTGTGTGAGGTGGTTTGCTGTGTTTTGCATAAGAGTAAGCTCCCTCACCTCACAGGAACATGCAGTAATTAGTGTGGTGTTAATAGTACACCTGAATGCTGCAACTCATTATACAGTCACACTGCCATGTAGGCCAGCCCTGTGTTGTACAGAAGTAGGGCATGTTTATGCTGCTGTTACTATATCAACACTACAGCCTGTACTACACCAGGTTACAAATACCTGCTCTAACAAATGTAACTAGATGAGCATGCAGCTGTGTGAGCGGCCTTAGTGGTAGTGAGCTGTGTAGAGGACAGTAGAATATAAGTGATGACTACAAAATGGACTTACTGTCTAAGAGTCCAGAAAATCTGCAGGAATCCAGTATTTTATAAATTGGGGTGAGGTTTTTGAAGTATTCAAAGCATAGTATAAGCATAAGTACATTATCTAAGGACAATTTTTTTTCTGTACAGATATTTATCTTTCAGTACTGATGGCATATACCTATTTTTTTTAGTTATTGCTGCAAAGCCTGTGTGGGATCTGAAAGCTGGCTGGCAAGCTTTCAGTTCCTTGTGTTTTCACTGTCAATAAAGACTTTATTATCTGAATTTAGTTGCCAGTTCTGCTGAGAACACACAAAGTGGACTATCACTGGTTTTGCTCCTGCCAGTTCCATGGTTCTGCAGCACTAGCTCTGTGTGCAGGGGGAGTGCACTAGCAGAGCATTGGTACCAGGGTGGCTTCTCCCTAAGAGATAGGCAGAACTGCACAGGTGGAGTTGGTTGAGACCTCAGGTTTCTAATCCAAAGTCTGCTGGCAATAACAATAGAGTTCCCGTTTAGTTTGATGGAGTTTAGCTCAAACATTGATGATACAACTCATCGTTTTAGTTGCTGTGTCAATCTGGTGATGATGATGCTTCATCTTCCTTCCTCATCCTTCCAGAATGGCACTGGGTGAGCAGAGTGGTGTGTAGGAACAATGGCACTTGTATGTAGTAAGACACATCGAACCGTAGCAGGAGTAGAATTCTTGCAAGTTCACCGGCTGCAGGTGCAATAGAAAATTTTATTTTTTTTATTTTTACCAGCTTGAATGGAACACTGGCTAAGAAGCAGATAATCTTTGTGAGCATGTCAGGAAATTGGGGCTGCTTTCACTGACCTTCTGGTTAGCTTCTGCCATTGTCTGAATGTAGTGACTGATGGCTCTGTGAAGCATCTCGGTGGCACAGCTCTTCCTCTGCAGCACGATGCTATTCTGCTGCTGATTGTCTGAAGCTACACTTGCTATTTAGGGTGACAAAACAATGGTTTGGTGGGTAATTGCCAAGGTCCCCTCCCTCAGAATGGATTCTGACTTCTCTTTCAGTCTGGAGATCTCTAATACCAATGCCTCTCTTGGCAGTTACTAAATTGCTTGGAATCTGGATTTAGAGCTGCATCTGGACAGAGAGGCTTTCTCGCAAAGGATTTATTAATTTTGCCAGTACACATGCTAAGAAGCTGCTTCTAAAGCAGTTGTGAAAAAGCACGCCCAAAAGTGACTCCTGGTGTGCTTTTTGGCCAAATACTGGAGGACTCCCAGAGCAGGATACTCATTTGCCTTTACCTCAGAGGAGCAGGGAGCAGCTTTTCAGGCAGTGTGTGCTGTGTGCCAGCTAAATGTGCCACAGCTGGGCCTGAAAACTATTGTTTGGTGACAAGCTGGAGGCTGGTTTGAAAAAAAAAAAAAAAAAAAAAAAGGGTGATCTTCCACTTAACTTCCTTAAGGAGAGTGGCTTGATCATGCACCCTGGGAAGTAGCATAAAAACAGCTCTTCAATGTCAACAGAGCACTTAGTTGTGGATGGGATAAGTTAAAGCCTTGTCTGAGGCTATTAAATGAAAGACAAATTATAGTTGTGCTTTTGGTAGCTCATTGATTTCATTCTTTGGCTGTAATCTGTGAGAAGCATCACAGTCATTAGAACACATTGGTACCCTGCTAATAGTGAAGAGCTGCACTCCAATAAAAATTGAAAGCATTGAAACAATAGAACAATATTTTACTAGTGGAGTGTCTCATAGGGATTTTAGTTGAATATGTTTGTTTTTCATTTGGAGCACATTCACTGGAATTTGCAAATGCAAATTAGCAAATGGTTACAACAAACTAAGAACATCTATGTCGCATGCACTTAATCAAGGATTGCTGTGTGAACAGAGCTTGTGCATGGGCATACATCAAAGCTGATATCTGCGTATGTTGTAATGTATTCCTCCACATGACCATATCCGATACATGGTACTTATTATTCTATTAGTACCCAAACCACAAACCCTTTCCAATATCCATCTGTGAAGATGCAAATAGCTGCATACTTTGTTTTATTAAGGATCAGCCATTAGGGGGTGGCTGGTTAAAAGTCTGAAGATCATTAGAGGGATTTTTAAAAAATAAACAAACAGCTGTTGTCATATATCTTGAAGAGTTTCTGTTGTACCAATGCAATTTTTATCAGTGGTGATGATGTTGTCATGGGAACATATGCACAGGGGAATTAAGTGATGTCAGGAAAAGTGTAAATGATGCAAACAGTCCTCATTTGAAATGTTAATTACCACCCTTCCCACAACTCCAAAGAACAGTTCAATTTGATTTTATTTCAGATGTAGGGAAAAATATGACACTTTTGTCTAACAATAAGTAGCTTACATTGTTGTACCAAAGTGAGTATGAGTCAGTGAGTTAATCTGCATTGGCAGCATTTGCACTGGGGACCATCTGCAGCCCTGCTTGTCTGAGCATCAGTAATATTCCTCTGTGAATATCTCATCTTGATGGTCAGAGGAGGCAGGCAGCCTCTTTAAAGAGTTCCATAAATGCTTATAATTGCTGCATTAAACTTCAGTTTATTATTTTCTCCAGGTGCAGGTATGTGGATGATATGAAACCCCACCGCATTTACATACAAATTGAAGATTTTTATTAATCAGCCCAGTAACAGGAATCAAACAGCAACACTCCATCAGGTCCTTAAATACATTTGGTGACATTTTTACCATGCATTAGCATGATAGGGCAAGCAGAATATAATGTACCAATGATTGCTTTTCCATTGAAAGCACAAACGGTTTCATTTTTCCTGTCATCTCAAATAAGTGTTAAAGAGGGTTTGGAGGCTATTGTGTATGTTCCGTATGCTAGGGACTTACAAACACTGATGGCCACATTAAATAACCATTAGTGGCTCAGCTTAGATCATTGCAACATCCCTCCTCTTCAGAATTTATTCTTTGATTTAAAGTGAAAGCAATCTGTGACTGCTTTCATAAAGTCCTTCGGCTCCCTCCATTTTTTTTTTCCTCAAACAAAATGCATTACAACAGTAATTTTATGACTGTTAAGATAACTGCCGTTAACAAGCACTTAATTAAAATGTACAATAAATAGCAGGCTGCAGTCTTATCTCCTCTCATGAGCTCCCAGCAGCCTGAGACTCCAATGCACAGCCCTGCTGTTCCTCGGCTTGTTTGCAGATTAATTGCTTTTCTGTCTGGCAAAAGCTGCTTCTCCTTCAGCCAGATCGTAAATGACCAGATAGGGACTTTATCAATCAAGCTACTACTTTCTGTGATCACTTCCATTCAACACCTTCTGAATTTCACATTGAGAGGAACAGAAGTTATAGAGATAGGATTTAACATCTTAGTTTTTGTGTGCTTGGAATTTACGGCAGTGCTGTCACCATTTGACACTGTTAATCTTTACATACAATACCCTTGGAGCAACACTGGTTTTGTTCCTGAGCTGGAACCATCCCTTGTAAGAATTGTGAAGAATACATATGAAACACAACTGAGGTGCCCTCCGTAGTGCAAGGTTGCATCTCTTCCATAATCTGTATGCACTTGCTGATGTGGCTCAGCATCACCCGGTAACCTTGGATTCTGACCAAGCTAGCAGTTTACAGTTGTATTAATTGAGAACTTGTTTTCTTGTCATTATTTATCATTTATATAGGGCAGTTGTCTGGAGACCTCAGCCATGGCTAAAGGTAGTTGCTAAATGTGCCTTTGATGAAAACCATATTATGCTCACAGGAGGTTTTGTACAATCAGAAGTTAGAGTTCTGCTATTTAAACTTTGCCTGTCAACAAAACCTTAGTGCATATAGATTTTGGGAAACACATTTGTTTGCAATGAATTGTGATTTCTGAGTTTTGTAAAATGATCTAAACAAGTCTAATTGCTGTAGAAATGTTTTTCTTCTTACCAAAAGTCTTAGCAGAACAACTCCTCCTGCTACTTGCAGAATGCACAAGAGTTAAACATGTAAATATGATACCAGAGTGCAAATGTACTGTGGGCCACTTTAGAAATACAATCCTTGAACTGCAGAAGGTATGTTGTTTTCTTCTTACCCACTCAGAATATAAACAAATCTCTAATTTAACAGGTTTATCTCACGTGCTGAGCAAAGGGAATGGCTTCCATCTGGAGTTCTAAACATGCAGTGTATAGTAACTTTGAAAATACACTGTATTAACTTTAGGCTGGCTTCTGAATACACATGAAGCTGCAATATTAAGCATAACTTGTGTAGCTGCTTCCATGTCTTCAGTAAGGTCAGTCTTCTTAAACTAAACCAAAATGCTTTCCCCCCACCCCTACACATTTTTCTGTGATTACAGCAGCCCTGTGAACATGTTTTGTTATTGTTTATTTATTTTGTTATTGTTGTTTGTTTTTTTTTTTTTTTCTCCTCCTGTCAGTTAGAGAGGCAAGGGACTTTCCTCATGGAAAAACTTTTATGCCTAGGAGAGCCAAAATGCAGGAATTCCCTGACAGCAGCATGTAGATTTATGTTAGGAGCCTCTAAGGACGTTTGGAGCATCTTTGCAGAGGGTGTTTTCCTGTCTGAACTCCTTTGAATGGTCTTCTCAGAGCTTCATTCTTAAAACGCATTGCCAGGAGTTAATTGTAAATGAAGGAAAAGGAGAGTAGCCCTTAACAGGCCACTGCAGCCACTCCCGTTGGCAGATGTGTTCTCAGACTCCCTGAGCGGATCCATCAAGGGACTGGAGGGCTGTTGGGGTGAGTGATACACATGTATCAGTGGAAGAAAAAACCCCAAAGCAACGGGAGCGTTCTCAAGGCACAGGAATGAAGAAGCTGCTGATAAAGAGTTGCTATAAAGCTGCTAAAGGAGAAAAAACACAACTGTTTGGAATCCTCCAAGCTATTTGTCATGGTCACTACACTGCTACCACTAAATAAACAAACAAACAAGCACAAAAGATAAAGACAAGAAATAATCACTGAGCCTATCAGTGAGAAGAGAATGCAGCCTTGTGAAGATAGTAGAATTACATATGCAGGTCAACCAATTTGCACTGTAATGCTGCTGCAGGTGAATAGCCCTGGTGTAAGATGTGTATGCATGGACATTTGCAGCTCTGATGTAGTTATGCCAGAGAAATGTTATTATTAAGGTGTTTATGTGCACTAGGGTCAGAACAGTGTTTACATCTCACACCCGTAACCATTAGGTGAACAGGCGTTCACAGAACACTCCTTTGAAGGAGGGAGATGCACAGTAAACCACTGTGTTTGTGTCTTTCTATGTTTTTCTTATTTAAATTGGGCTTCCTCTTAAACTAGGCCTTGTGGTTGCACAGCGCTTATGTTTTTCCATGGCACTGGTACATTTGAAATTCTGAGTCCTTACCAGTTTTCCCTCTGCTTTTATATGTCAGTAAAGATGGGGTGTTCTGCTTTTGGACACCTGATGTCTTGAAATCTCTGCTTAAAGTTCATCTAGTTCTTTTTGTTGAGTTGGCATTTATGTCCTGTGCTAGTAGCAGGTTGAGATTTCTTGATGAGATCTTTTTCATCTCAGATTCTTTTCAGATAATTTTTCAGATGTTTGATGCTCCCCCCACCCTGTGTTGTGTCATTTGTGAGCGCTCTGTTGAAAAGCGAAATGGCTTGATATAGACTGAACTTTTTCAGATCATTTCTAATACACTTGGATGCTGGCTCAAAAAGCTGTTGAATAAGCCAGATTTCTATGTGAGTTGCTATGAGTTTCTTTGCAGGTGGGAGGAAAGAACATTAGGCACTAATGGGGCAGGCCCATTTAAGAGTACAACCATGGCTGATTAACCCACATCATCTCACTTCACCTGTTACAGCATATGTGTTTTAATTTTTTATTACTTAGGAATTTATTTTGAAATTATGCTGATTAAAAAGGTCATATTTCCATCAATACCTACATTAATTCAACCTTGTAATATTTACTTCACCCACTCAGCTGGGTGGAGTGACTTTTTTACGGATGAGCAGATGTTATAGCTGAGCTGTCAATTTTTATATTACTTCATTAATTTATTCACAAGAAATGTTTTAATCCCAAACACTCCACTGTGAACAAGTGGCAAGATTCCTGAGTTCTGCAACACCTTGACAATTCAGTGATATCTTCTTCATATTTTGAAGTAGAGACATTCTCCAAACTGACATAAGCAAATGTAGTATATGCACTGAATATTGTATTTTGACATTGCATTTGATGTGATGGTCTTTGCTAGTTCAGCTGAGTGAAGCAGTCTTTACCTGTGCAGATGTCTGTAACTTCGTAGAAGTCAATTAAATAATTCAGCAGGTGAGGTTTTCTTGTTCTCCTGTAATACTCTCAGTTTAGCCGTCATATTGATCTTTATTCTTTCTGTCTCCATCATCAGTTAGCAAGGGTACAACCCTAAGGTGGAGAGATTTCTCGTTACCCTAATTTGTTTGATACGATCTCATGGATTTTTATAGTTACTAATATTTACTTAATATATTCCCAGTGTGTTGAAATATCTCATAACAGGTATGGTAGGGAAAGCTGGCGGATTGGGTGCTCGAGAGAAGAACTAACGAGAATTTTGTAAATTGAGGGAGGAAGAACAATTTCAGACTGTGGCATTAGCACGTTGTCTAAATACTTCTGCTCCATGGATAAGTAGGTATGGGGAAATGGAGTTTCTTTAGTTTTTGTAGTTAGAAATGAACACGTCTTCATGTAATAAATACATATTTTGAAGAAGATTTTCAGTCAAAAATAGCTGAAATAACTGTTGGGGTCCCTCCCCTGCCGTGTAGCCCTGGCAGAGGGGCCCTGAGGGCACAGACACGGGGCTTCCCTGCCCCTGCTCAGCCTCGTTCCCATTGGTTGGTTTGTGTTCCCTGCGCGGGCAGAAGGACCCTTGGGCCCGTGACTGGGACAGTTCCTGGGCAGAGCTCCGGCCATGCGGCTGGGGAATAAACATCTCTGAAACAGCTAGCAAGAATCTGTCTGTCCATATATATTTCCTTTCCACGGGACTCCTGGTTTGATATATGCGTGTTGCAGTATCCCCACTGCAACAAATAACTATCAAAAAAAGCTGTGCTTTCTCAAAAAAAAAAAAAAAAGAAATTGAGAGCTGATATCCTGGATCAGAGCTGTGCTGTAGGTGGCCAGCTCTGTGATGGGTTTTGTTGTAGAGCAATGCACAAACATGTGATGTAGCAGGGTTGGGACACCTGGGTGCACAGCACACTCGGGATGGTGATGACAGCTTTTGTAGCTCCATCAGGACAGGGCTGCATACTGCACAGCCTCCAAGCATGTGTTCAGAGCCCTACTCAGCACTGCTGCTGGCATGGTGGAAAACCTAATTACCCTTCTTAATGCAGCCAGTGTTGAGAACTTTATTTCCTTAAAAAGAAATCTGGAAGACTTCCCAGATTATATGCATGTGCCTCTAACTTCAGAGGATATGAGTGTGCTAAGAGACTCTGAGTAAAATTAATAGTAGAGGGCTGTTCTTGTTCTCTTGGAATATCCTCATTTTAGCCTTTCTAATGATCTTGGTGCTCCTTCATCATCGCAGAACAGGTGCAAATCCTAAGGGAAAATAAACGTGTACATTGATTCCTCGTTGGCTCAAATAATGCAATTTGGGGTTGATGAACAACAAACAGTGCACTTGGGTAGATTGATACAAACTGAATTCTCATTAAGAACAGAAATTAATAAGACTATTTAAATTCGCTTAAATACTTTTCACACATTTTAACTGATCTTTATCTTGAAAGACTTTGGGGGGATGAGACTCAAACTGTGAAGGGACTATTTTAGTGACACTGTGTTATTCTAAAGTCTTCCCTAGCAGACTCCCTCTGGAGTCTGGAGAGGCTGGAGCTAAAGAGATGTCCAGTTCAGAAATGCTCTTGGTGTTTCTTCTGAGGTAAATTTAAGATTTTTTTGTCAAAAACTTATCACAGATATAAAACTGTATTTTTCAGAGATCATTTTTCAGTAAGGCATTTAAACATGTTATTGGGTGTGCTGAGTTCAGGTAAAAAATGAATTTCAGCTAGAAAACTAGTTTTCAGGTATTTTCACATTTTGGTGATCATTAGTCTTAATAACAAACCACCACAATTTCCTTGGAAATGAGCAGTGACAAACTTTGGAGTGATCAAAAAGTATATCCTGTCCTGATTTTGTGTGTGGAAGAATAGTCGTGGAGTGCTAATTTATTAAAAATTTTTGTGTTTCTTCAGTTCTTTGGGTGCTTTTTCCCTACTAGAAATCTTCACAATAGTTTACATTTAGGCTGTATTCGAATTAATTATTGCAAGAATTTTTGCTCTTCTCCATGACTTATTTCTGCCCTCTGGCTGATCAGTTCATGATCAGCACTCACATCTCCAAGAGGCCTAAAATAGGTAGAAGGCTTTGACATTTAGGGAGGTCAAATTGAAAAGGTTGGATGAGTGTTTTAACTTGCAGGAGAGCATTTAATGTCCGTTTATATTCAGGTTGTTCAAACAATTGTTATTAATGAGGGATAAGCACTAGTTTTCATCTTACTCATGCTGATCTTTTTGGAACACCCATGCACTCAACCCAGATACTCAGACCTAGAATTCAGGATTTGAGGGAAAGGTTCAAACTGTTATCTGAAATTTGCTGAGTCTTCCTGGTTTTAGGTTGGATTGCAATAGGATCTACAACCAGTGTTCGCAGTCTAGCAAATTTTTGGGCACAGGTGTTGGGTGCAGACACAAGTGAAATTAAAGACCCAAGTGAATTTTTGTCTGAGTAATCAAAGGGATTCACTCTCTTCCATCCCTGCTTATGCTGTAGAGATGAGTGCTCTCCTCCCATTCACAAGAGAGCAAGGTCAGAAGGTTTTTCTTTCATGTCTTTTTGCCATAAGAGATACAATCTGATCTGGTGTACTTTGTTCCAGAAAGGGCTGAGACAAAATTCATGTGTTTGTCGGGGGCATGTACAGGTAGGATGTAGGTATGAATTGGTATTATATAATGATATTTTTGGTGTGCATTTCTTTCAGCAGAGAAATAGTAATTGCAGTAGTTTTAAACTGTGTGATATTCTTGGAAATTTAAATTCAGTTAAGGCAGCCTGAGGATTATGGTGTGTATTAGTATTAACCAATTATAAAAAAACCTTTGAAAAATTCGATGTCAACTCCTACCCAGCTGTGGCTGCTGAAATTCAGATCCAGATGCAAGACTGGATCTTGTGTGTATCTTTGCTATAATGAAACACAGTGGCAAAAAGCAACGATATTCTCCTCTGCCTTTTAGCTAGCAGTTAATCGAGCTCTCTGTCTCAAATATCTTCTCAGTGATCAGGAGTCCTTAACTGCTCACATTTTTCATTCCTCCCATCACCTGAGAAGTCTTGTCTATTGTTAAACCAAGAAGCAACGACTTCCCAGTAAAGTAAGATGAAACAAAGCAAACCCTTTTTCTTGTTCTGTGAAGTCTGTTTAATTTTAACACTGTTGCAAAATACTTTTTCTACCTTAGTTATGATTAGAAAAATTCATGTCACTTTGTATAGCATTTCAGTACCAAGCTCTTTCAAGTAATGCAATTGGAACTGGTAAAGACCTGGGAGGTCACTGCATAATGGCTATTCCCAAGCAGGAATTTCCCCTATAGTGTGTGTATATTCCCTAGAGCTTTTCTAAGCCTTGTTTTTTAAAAGTCTCCTTTAATAGAACTAATTTCTCTTGGGAAATTATTGCACAGGAAAAAGGTTTCACAAGAAATCTTTCCTATTACATGAAAAATCAAAATTTGAAAAGTTATGCTTTTGTACACAAGTTCTGGTGTGCTGCTGATCACATCCCATCTCTCTGAGGACTGTCACTGCTGTTGGTATGTCTGATGCACCATGTCTTTTCTTAGCGGGTCTGACCAGAAATCATTTGATTTTTGGCGTCCTTTTCCCTGCTGTGTGGAGTAGATCAGAACAAACTGTTGTTTTTAAGATTTGCTGTGATGAGTGACCTCTATTTTCTTCCAGCCACAGACCAAGGGCCCAGGCTCTCTGCAGACACAGTTGCAGGAGGGACAGACACACACTTGGGTTCAGGGGAGCAGTGTCAGACCACAAATAGTCATGGCAGGAGAATGATGCCTTCCCCTTTCACTTGCAATCGTATTTGCTGTTGGTCATTTATTTTTGTTCTAGCAATCGTTGCCCTAATGAGGGGCTTTCCTTCAACCTCGAGTGAAGTCCTGGACTGAGTACAAGAGGATGAAGGTTTTGTAATTCATTGTGGTTTGGTGTTCAGAAATATCTCCCATATGAAAGAAAAAGCTCAGTAGGAGTATAATTAAGGGAGGCAAGAGAAACTCAGAAACAGACCTGCAGACTAAGCATTTGGCAGGTGGTTTATATTGGCGTTTCTTTGAAATGAATTTGAGCTATTAAAGTCCTGTGTTAAATTCTGTCCAAAGCTGATAAAAGTACAGAGAAGCATAAATGAAGTCAGTGGAGTTATGCTGAATTTAAATTAATGTTAAACATCTTAGGTAGTGCATCTATTTAATTAACTTATTACATGAATCCTTTGTGAAAAGAAATTCACTGATTTCTCCTGGAAAAAAAAAAAAGCTATTCCATTATGCTCTTGTACTGATAATTTTAGCCCTCTCTTTTCTCTCCCTCATTTATACTTTTAAAACTTCTGTAACCCCTACAGTGTGCTTCAAAGTTGTAGCCAGAGTTCCAAATTTGTACAGATGAAGGGCAGCCCCTCTGGGCTGGGCTGTGGCACACTGGATCAGAGACACTGGCTCCGTGCAATGTTCTGGGTATGGAACAGAGGAAGTATCTTGTGCTGTGGGAAAGCAATGAGGGAATTTAGAAGGGACAATGAAGTTCCCATTGTGGAAACTACTGTGTGCTCTAGCTCTGGTGAAAAGTGCCATTAAATCTTCAGTGCTCAAGAGGTTCCTCAATGATGTGTTAAATTCAGAGGTTTCTAAATTTAGAAGTTGTGCTTTTGATATGAAACTTATTAGAAGTGTAGTTTTTTTCTTCTACATTGTAAAAATCCTGCAAGCTGTTTTCTACAGAATTACACAGAAGCTGTGCATCCTTTGATTATTTGCTTAAACATCACAACCTTATTTGGCAGGGCTTTTTTTTTTTTTTGTTAAGTATACCTGGAAAGCTTTCCCTAGACATGGCTTGTCCCACTATCTGAGGCAATTTTATCAACTCCTGCACAGGGGGTTGTTTCTTCTTGTGTTTGTATGGCCTGTACAAATATAGTGGATCATAGCCTGAAAAATCAAATAATAGTTGCAGACAAAGGCCCTGAACCTGGAAAGCTGTATATTTCATGTTTCCAAAGTGGATTTTGGAGGAATTGGTGTCTGGTGACTCCTGTTGCTGCCTGGCATGTGACTGCTCAGGGTCATTGTTGGAGAGGAACTGTACTTGTGTCCCCACCCTCGTCTCAGCATCTCCTTTCATGTATCAGATGTACATCCACCCCTAGAACCCATGAATGGGTTTCCACTCATGTCAGATCAGGTCCTTGCCTGTCTGCTTGAGTTCATTCTGCCAGAAGCTTTCTTAACAGTCCATCACTAGTAATACACAGTGACCAGGCATCCATCCATCCTAAAATCCAGTTTGCCTTTAACAGAATCTATGGAAAATGTTAAAACATTAAACACTAAACACTTTATGCATGATGGTTTTTGATGGCTGGTAACTTCTCCCTTTGTGGTGATGCAGACAGACCCTTGCTGAACTTTTAGGGTGTTAGAGGTCCCAGACCACCACTCTTCAATGTCATTCTCACCGAAGGGAAGTTTTCTTATGAAGCTGTTTGGGTTTCTTTCACTGTTCAGAGAAATGAGTTGTCTTTCTTCATTCATTACTATTCTCTTCATTTTTCTGGATAGCTCTCATTTCGGCTTAACCCAAACAATAAATATCCAAATTCCCATGTCAATATTCTCTAAGATATGTAAAGGCATTATATTGAGCACTTCTGAAAAACAGACTCAGGGCATCATGAGCTGGCTGCTCCTAAATCAGTAGCTGGTTTTGAAAAACCACCTGAGTATTTTCAGCTTCTTTTTAACCTTTCTCAGTGTTAAAATGTTAGCCTCTCTCCAAGACAGGCTGTCAGAGGTAGACAAGTATCTTTGTATAGCCATCTCCTCGGGAAACAATCACCATACCTTTGAAAAACTCCTTGGCAAAGTGCATGTTAACACTGAGTGCTGGCAATTTTAGGTGTTGTCCAGAAGAGCATAGGACTGAATTCCACACCAGGAATTTAGAAGATGCCCAAGGGAGAAAGGGAGGCCAAAGGGAGAAAAGAGAACAAACCAATTGAGGGATTCAAATCAATTAGGTGCAAAAGGAAGAGCAACAGTGATGATTGAAAATAACACAGTCCCTAGATGTGAAGGTAATTGTGGCAATTAAAGCTTACTTTTTGTTCCAGGACGATGTGTCAAAGACAGCTATGCATCAGGTTCCCGAAAAGACCTTCATGTCTTAATCTGATCCCTTGGTCCGTGTGCCTTTAATTAAAGCCAGAAGTGAGGCCTGTGATGCTGTGCAGGGAAGAGTATGGTGTGCGAAGTCTGCATCCTGGATCATCTCCAGTGAATAGGGTGATGGCGTTCCTGTACTTTGGATTAAGAATAATTTGCATTCCTGAGGGTTTGCTGTTTTAAAAACAACAACAATCAGAAAACATTGAAGAGCTTCATCTTATCAGAAGAGCTTTGGCTGGCTGCTATTTTACACAGACTCCTGTAGCTTTCCTTGTGGATTTAAAAAATCACCTCTAGGGCGAAGATTTTCCCTGTAGTTCCTCGTCCCTTGTGCTAGGTCTCATATGTAAATTTCATCAAACCTAAGTTATTAATTCCTTCTCAATTAATTTGAAATCCTCTGGATCCAAAGCTCATCCTGTTTTAATGTTTAGCTTTTTTAATTTTTTAAATTTTTTTTTTTAATCTCCTAGTGCCATAAGTGTGGACTTGGAGACTTTATTCAAAGAGAAATTAAAATCCCAGTTTCAGTTGGGAAGTGCATTCAGTGTACAAGCTGTTGTGTTGCATGCACGTTTGAGAAGGTTTCTGTGAGCTGGTGCCTGGTAACTGTAGCCAGAGCTGCAGGCTGGATCGTATGTCCAGGCTGGTATTTCAGCCTCCTCTTAGTGTCCAAAGGGTTTTAATAGGACAAAGGGCCAATTTCAAGTTTGACTGTTTCAGTTTACTGGAATCTATGCTCAACACAGAGCAAAAAGCACAGTGGGGATTGTGTCTTGTATTCAACAAGGGGACAACATACTTTCATAGGTTAAAAATGACATTTTCCACATCCTCATCATGTAACAAAGTAGATAAAATATGTGAGCTAACCTTCAACCTCTTCAGCTTGTCTCCTATTTCTGTGGGGAGACTCTGCTCCTCCGAAGTGTAGAGGAAGAGCTGTCCATGTTAATGAAGCCTTCCAGGACACTGGCATGGTGTGGACTGATGTAGGTACATTTTCATTCAAAGCAGAAGCCTGTCTCTCAATGTGTTAAAACTGCACCTCGTCCCATGTTCTCACTCAGATGGAGGAACCAGAGTTCAGCTGGCACTGGACTCTACTATTTTGGCTGATAAGGTTTAGTGTAAACAAATGCAGGTCTCTGAATTATCTGGCATGAGGATCAGTCAGGGGTGCTGGCTTCCTATAGCCTTAATCTAGTTGGCCTAAATGATTTATAAACTGGCAACATGATAAATGTTGTTTTAAGTGGACAAATCACATTGAAGAGGTGTAACTTTCTACCAGTGTGTAACGTGACCGCCTCTCTTAGGGGAAGAATAACAATCACAAAGAGCAGTAAAGGTAACAGGATCACTAGTAGGCATATTCCTCCTCCATAGCATAAATCATTAGAAGGGCACTTCTTTCTTTCCTCTTTGCTTGCCCTTCTTCGTCCTTTCTTCCTTTTTTCTTTCTTTTTTTAGGTGCTGTTTTCTAGCACTTCCATATTGTTTTGGAAAGCTAAACCCTCCACTTGATTTGTGCTGCACTTTCTTCATAAATCTATGAAGCTTGTCTCCATCAAGCTGTATTTTCCATTAAAATATGGTTCCCAGGTGATTTTCAATACTATGAGAAACATGTAGCCATAAGTCTTTCACTGATTGTTTATTATCTGTTTAGGTGCTCCTGAGGATTTTGACAGCTAGGACTTGTATCATATGTAATGTAATAAAAGTGGATGTCTTCAGCGTAACAGGGATAGCTGGCCTTTCATTTCTGTTGCCAGGGCTGTGTTTGTTTTCTAAGTGTTGTTTTCTTTTTTTTTTTTAACCTAAAACTTTGAGTCTACTCCAAATCAGGTCAGTTTAAACTTTGTGTTTTCTTTGCTATATAGATGAACAAAAACCCCAAAATAAAATCCAAACAAAACACAACAATAACTTTCCTGTTATAAACAGGACAGAAAGCAGTAACAACAAAGCTGGTATTTACACTGTTGCAGGAGTAGATTTACTTCAACTGGTTTCCAGTATGGACACACTGTTCCACCTGTGATTGCAGGAAATGCAGCAGGACATTCTGTATGTCTGTCTTGGATATGTGTAACAAGCATGCTGTGGGTTGCAATGCATGAAGCTTCTCACAAGTAGCTGTAAGAAGTTAATGCTTTAAGATGCTGGTTTGTGGTGAAGTTTGTGAAAACTGATAGGAATTCATTTAAAATGTCTATCTGTGGGCAAAAGTGCAGATCTTTTGTAAGCAAAGTTACCTCTGGCCTTAAAGGGAACTTTACATTAGGATTACAGGATCAGCCATTATTTAAGCAGTGATTATCTGGTAGAACACAATAAGGCTGGCTGAGGAATAAAACCTTACCTCAGCCCAAACAGCATGCTGTGAGTTCAGTTTGTCAGGTCTGTGTATTATTACATATCTTATTATCACAAGAAAAGCCATAGTCAGCCTGACAAGGGAGCCCCCAGAAGACTTTTGCTTAGGAAAATTTGGCAGGGATGGCCATATCAGAGGGGGAAGGGAAAGAAGAAACTGTCTTGGAGGTGGGCTAAGAGCAGAGAAGTGGGCTAGCATGTATTTGCTGACTCTGTGGTTGTTAGCAAGACCAGTCTGGTGTGTTGACTCATCATTTCCTCATCAGTGGAACAGGGAAGTATTGATTATTATTATAAACCAGTGCAAGACTCAGAAGGAAAATAACTAATAATTATTAGGACAATTTGTAATTTAAAGGTCGGCTGTAAAGCAAGCAAGGAAAATCATTTACTATGGTTAAGAAAACTACTCAGCTTGGATTCCAGTGCCTTTATAACATGGAATGTCCTCTCCCTGCCCTGCAAGAGATGTATTCCCAATGGTATTCATGCAGTGGTTACATAGATTTGATATAACCTTGGGTTTGCATTGTATCTTCTCCAGCTGGACCTCAGAACTGGTTGTCCAATGAGAAACTACCGTTTCCTAAATGCTTGCTAAAGCACTTAATTGTGAAAATAACTAGTTTACCTCACATCAATTTGAAAAATTGCTCATTAATTTTTGAGGTGCAGCCACCTTCCCTGGAGGACAGAACTACTGATCTCATCTGTACCTAAAACTTGGCTTTGCGTGTTAGCAGGCGTGTCTGATCCACAAATGAAATTTGGCTTGCTGTCTCCATTTCCTTATAAACAGCCTTGACTGCACCTTTGGCAGAACACATGATAATTAAACAGTTATGGCTTATACTGTACAGGCTGAACAGAGCTGGCAGGGAAGACTTTAGATGGCTGTCATGCAACACAGAAATACTGGCTCCCTCTGCTTTTCAGTGGCATTTACTAGCAAGGTAAAGTTGAAAATCTCTAAGAGATATGTGAGCTTAAAATGGTTGTAGTTTAGTTTTCTTTCTTATTATTTCCTTAACATATTGTTATTTAAGCCTAAATTATCTGTGCAGCTGGTAGAGAAATAAGTCAAGATAGATTGAGAACAGGGATTTGAAGTAGCTGAAATCTGAATCAGAACCACTACCTGAGAAATGTTTTCTTTACCTACAAAATTTTAAAGCATCCAGATCTTGTTTAAATATAGTGAATTGCTCAAATCCTCTGGAGGCAGTTAACAGCAGAGTTCTACCATGCAAACTGCATTGACAGATATGCTAGGCACATTTTTCAGTGTTTGAAATCACATTTGCTCAAAACTGAAATAACTGCAACTGCTGCAAACTGATTTTTAGTAGGTTTTAAAAAATATATTTTGTTTTCAAAACAAAGTTTTGTTGAATCTTTGTTTACACTGGATTCTGGCCATTACTAGCTAAGTAATTCCATGTGGGGACCTCTCGTTCTCTCAATTATCTTCTGCCTTTCTTTTAGTCTGCAGGCTTGCCATTCTCTGCCCTCAGTCTTGACTGTAGGGATTTCATCTTCTGATATTCAGAGCTCCTTTGCCCACAGTGTCCAAGGAATGTTCCAAGGCATAGCAGGGAAATTGAACCAGGATGTCCTGAGACTTCCCAAAATGATACATAACATGCACAAAAGTTTTTCCAGTAGTTGACTGGCCTCCAAATTTACACCCAATGTGTTCTTCCATCCTTAGTGTAATATTTTAGCACTGATTCACTCCTGAAATAAAAACCTCTTGAAGAGCAGAGGCTGATGCAGTTAAAACCCTCTGGGTTGTGATCCATTCACTTAGAGCCAAATGGCCCACTGGTTAATGTCACTTGCCTTATGACCAATTATTAGGTATTTCCTTATTAAGCAGAAAATCTCTTTTGCCCAGTGTTGTAAACCAAAGTAATAGCACTTCATAGAAGTTGGAAAAAGAAAATTGGGAAAGTAGGGTTCATTTGCTGGCCATTTCAGCATTTGAGACATTCCTTTTACTTTATTTTCAAATGAAAGCTGATAATCAGTATATTTGTCTGAATATTACCTCAGTAAGGACATTAAAACTGGAATATGTCATATATTTAGTTCTGATACCATAAAAGGATGTTATTGCTGAACATCTTGGTGCTGTTGTTTTGCAGGTTACAAAACTGAACCCACCAGCTTGGGAGAAAGAAAAATCTTTCATTCACCAGTTGTTCTACTTGCCCTGATGCCCCTTTCCAAGCCAGGCCTACAAGCTCCATTTTCTTCTACATTAGTGCACCAGACTTTCCCAACTGGTTACAGGGTGCTTGTCATTCCTGGTGGACTGCACAGGTTTGGTGACAGCTTGCTTCATCCAGCTTTGAACGTCCACCATTCTTTTTTCAAATACTGTGGTTGTATGCCCTGTGCTGTTCCTCTTGGCTGTTCTGGGAAATTATCATTCTCAGCTTTCCCAACCCCAGGTCATTTATTCCTCCCTTTCCCTTGACAGGAAGAATAATTGCTCTATACTTTGGGTGTTTGCATGCAGCAGTCAGTACATATTTACTAATTAGATGGCAGGTTTCTTTTCCTGATTGAGCCGTGGGCTTTTAGCCTCCTGTCCTAGAATATGTTCTTCATGCCCCCAAACTTCCCACTCTTTTTTTTTTTCTGTGCCTGTTTCTGTTTGAATTTGCCTTAATTCTGATGCCCTAGGTGGGGAGATCCATACCCAATTCTCCAGGCCATGTGGTACAGAGACTTGGCCCATCTTTCTGAGGCTGACATGCCTTGACTCATATTCTAGGATTTTGTTTTGCTTTTTATGGCCACATAAGCTTGCTTGCCATCTTATGAATGATAAGTATGCCCAGGTCACTGTCAGCTGAGATGTTTGCACTTCACTGCAAAATTATTATTGTTATTTGTCCCTAAAATCATTCACTTTTTCCACTGTTGGGTTTTTAACCATTATTTTCAAATCTCTGGTTCATCCCTTTGCTCTTGTGGAAGTCCTCTGGCCTTGCCTGTGTACTGATGAACCCTCCCTTGGGCTGAAGCAGAGTTATACTCTCACCTTTATATTCTGCATTTAGAAGAATCAATTCATTACCTTCAGTGACCGTGGTCTGCAGTGAGACAGCAAACGTGTGGCCAGAGGATGTTCTGAGATCTCTATAACTGGTCATATGCATGAACACAGGGGCTTCCAGCTCCTTGTGGCCATTTCCCAATAGCAGGCTGTAGCTAATATACTCTCACAGTGGCTGTAAAAGACTCCTATGCCCTGGACTAATCTATCTGATGGAATAAGATGCGTTTCAACTACTAAACCCTCCCTCCTGAGGCCAAATGCTTTAAAGTAAGATCTGATGCAGATCCTTATCCTAGGATTGTTAATAACATTTTCAGAGCACGTCACTTCTTTTTCCTTTCAAATGTAGTATATTAATTTACTGATCTTTCCAAGTCAGATAGTAGTTAATATACACTATTGTGTAAATTGGGTGGAGTTGATTTAATTAATAAGTAGTACAGAGTTTAGTTTAAAATTTACATTAGTATTGCCAGTAACAGCATGCAAAAGTCATAACTAGGAGCCCTCCTCTCCATACAAGCACACTAAAATATAGAATTTAGTTACAAACTTCCGAAAAACTAAAGCTGCAGTTCTTTTTTGTGTGTCTTCCAACTCTGAAGCTTTTAATGTTTCAGGCTTTTCTCCGCTACTGTGATGCCTAACAGAAACTTCCGTTGTTGAAATGTTATTTAAGGTTACTTATCTACCAGGCTTGCAACATTTTAATAAAGTTAAACCAAAAAAATCCAAGATGATGCAGTGAAAGTCATGAAATATTACTTCTCCACCCACCAAAAAAAAAAAAAAAAAAAAAAAAAAAAAAAAATTGGTCTTTGCATGGGTAGATCTGGAAATATTTCTCTCTTTGGTCATAGCAAGAAATAAAGTTATTTCCCCAGGTGGTAATGCTTCTGAGAAATGTGTAGAGTGTTGCTTGGTAAGAAGTTGACCTGCTTGGCTCCAAACCTTTGAAGTGAGGGTTTAATGCTGCAAGGGGGTTCATGCACATGGGCACTATCACGAACGCACAGTTGGGACTCCAGGGTTGGCCTTAATAAAGGAGATGTGGCCTGGCTTGTGGCAGGACTGTGGTTTCCATTGTCCAGAATCACAGGCCTTTGCATTCCTTATTGTATTTATGAAAATTATTTGATGCTGTGAATAATTCAGGAAACTTTGAGGTTATTGGGCTGCCCTTTTAATCTTATGTTTTGTTTTGCTTTTGAACACATTTTCAAACTTGTGGTTTCCAAATGACTACAACTGTCATTTCTCTCCGGCATAACTCAATTAAGGAAAGTCTCATGACACTTCATATTTTTTGGTTTATATGTAGAAATTCCCTGTCAAGAATAATAACAATTTCTAGTTGTGAGTTCTTGGGTTTGCAAACTTGGAATGTGTTTTCTATGGGTTCTCATAATTTTTCATGCTAGGGTGAACATTCCTGGTTTGTGCTTTGAATACTTGGTAAAACAAATACAGAAAAAAGATGTGAAAAGTTAATAAATATAAAAATGGGAATGAATTTTGCAAGGAATTTCCAAGTATTTGTGCAGCACTGATTCTTGCACATCTGCTTTTGCCTGAAGAATTGGTCTCCCTTTAAACATTCACATTTAAGCAGCTGGATTCATTATTGAACCAACTATCAACAATCAAGGAATATGGCCTTTATCAAATTTAATAAACCTTTGAGGACTGCAGAAAGAATACACTTGTCTTTAAAGATCAGCCTGTCCAAATGAAAACTAAACAGAAACTCAGATCAAATTCTTGCTTGTGGATGCACTGTGAAAGCCAGCTGTTCAGTGTTTTGCAGTAGAAATTAGTAATTTTAACAAAGCATTATACTTCTTTTGATGGCCTACAATGTTAATTCTCTGTCTTGTTTTTTATTTTTCTCATTTTTTTTCCTTCTCCTTTGACATGGAGATCAGAATCTGGCCTATATGTTGTAATATGGTAAGAGAAGTATACAAATGTAAGTGTGTCTAAATATGTGAATACAAGTTAGGCTATTAAATCAAAGAGTCTTGCCATGTTTATTAATGTTGTGTTATGAGATTAAAGCTATAATTTAGAGTTACAGGAATTATAAACAACTCTTTAGCAAGTTATATACTAACCATAATAACTTTTAAAGGGTGGAGTGTAATTTATTCAACATTGTAAGGAAAAATAAGGAGTTAGCTTAGGGGTGGGGCAGCAGCAAACTGCTTGTGGAGACTCTTACTCCCTGAGGTGATAGAGGTTAAATGCATTACAGAGCTTATAGGCTGGCTCCCTAGAGAGAAAGGGGCCAGACATTTCTAGCTGACATGTCAAGGACACCACACATTTGCCCTTCTCACTAATGGCATGATACTGAGCTGATAGCAAGGCTGCAGCGGCAATTTTCAGAGAAAAAAATGGAACACAATAGGTGGCTCCTAATTAGACAGGAGGGCAAGAGGCTGGCACAAGCCTAGTGTTTAAGAGGCCCACTAACTGAAGGCACAGTGAGCCTGAGACCACTAATACAAACTTGGAATAGTATTAAAGGATTAGTGGCCAAGAAGGCAGTTTAGGTGAAGTGTCCACAAAGAAGCCTTCTCCAGTGTAACCTTCATAAGGAAAGTTTGGACATAAAACTCAGGCCAGGTCCTGCACCACTGAAAACAGTCTGCTGCTTCAACTGGTTATATAAATGGACTGTCCCTCAAATTTCCACTCTCATTCACTAATTTTACTTAAGAGTAGCAGGACAGATACATAGAAACAGGAGGGAGGGATACACTATGGTGATGGAGGGGGGATGTGTCAGTGGATATGCACATGAAAGAAGATGCCTGGGGAGTGGCAGGATTACTGGGTGAAGGAGAGAAAGTTGTAAGGAGATTAGAGTATAGAAGTGAGTAAAGGGAAGACTTGGAGTAGGCAGGTGGAAGTGCAAGGAGGGAAGGAAAATGAGGAAGGAGGGTTCCTAGTTTATCTCAGTGTCACAACTCAGCCCAAAAGTTATTTCACGCTAAATTTGAGAACTCCAGACTCTTTAAAAAAAACCCAAACACCACCACTTGTGTTTTAGAGATCTTTTAGCTAGCTAATGTATAGTAACATATTGGTGAGGCTTGGACCTGGAGAAACACAGCAAACCAAAGCTGTGATTCCTACTTGCAAAGCTATTTTACTGCAGCTGTTTTAAGTCTCATCAGAAAGTTATTTGTTTCTCTTAACGTCCTTTTACCATCACTCTTCATTAAAGTCCCAGATACAGAAAGGATTACATAGGTAAGCAGGTAGTCTTGAATGTGGAGCCATGTGTTAGGAGGGCAATATTGCTGCCTTATGAAAAATCTCTTGACAAGTCTTAGACTTGTCCTGAAGAGCTTGATGAGAAAATGATAGCTGACATGAGAAAAAGAAGGATTTAAAAGACCAGCACCATTCCAATATTTTCTGCTGCACTGAGTCAGACCTTTAGGCAGAGGAAGCGAGAAACTGAAGGTGTGGGTTTTACATGTTGGCTAGAACGGGGTTTTGAGTTTAGCTGCTTGGTAGCAGAGATGTGCAAATGTTGCAATAGATCACACTGAAAGGTAGGTGGAAGGAAATGCTCCATTGATTAAGGTACATGGCACACAGAAGCAACAAAAACACATATCTACTGCTCCTCTGCCAGGCTCTGCCTTTCCAGATACCTCTCTTGCCCAACAAGCCTCAAAAATGCACACTCCCTTAATCCCCGGCTGGGAGGTTTGGGGCTTGGTGGAAGAAAGGACCTTCAGCAGCAGGGGGGAGGGTTGTTTGGAGAATGAAATTCAGTAAACTCCAACCTCCAAGTGAACCTGCTGGGACTGATTTGCTGCCAGCCCCTGGGAACAAAACTGCAGCACTCAGTTCCTGAATCCCATCAGCTCCCACAGCCTGGAGGGTTCACACTGCTCTATCTGGCACCTCTTCCCATGTCAGAACAAGGCATTGTGTGTGTGATTTCAACATGCTTCTGGTTTTGTTCTAACTGCCAAGAAACACTAGTTGCGTTATTATGAAATGATTGAGGAGTATTTGCTCATACAAATTATTTGTTTTAAGAGTTTAGTAATTAAATGTCAACACAGAGTGTTGGTGTCTGAAAAGCTCTTGTGTGAAAGCCCTGCTCTAACTTGAAACTACAATACACTGTTTCTCTTCTCAAAACAGATTTGTTTGAAACACCCTATTCAGTAGAATGCATCTCGCTGTAACATGCATGGTCTTTGGCCTTCAAAGACACCCTTGTGCAAAGGGTGTGTTGCATTAATTTGTTCAGCCAATTTAGGGTGTGTGGCATTAATTTGTTTGACCAATTTGTTTAGAATCTGGCAGGGCATAGGCACCCAGTGCAATGTCTGTGCCTGTGTCATCTCTACACCAGATCTCAAGAGCAAGAGATTTACTGCATGATGCCGGGCCACACCTTGAGCTGGTGCTCAGGGGAACAAAGGCAGGAACCCCAAAGCAACATGGTGCTTGCTGAGGGCGAGTATGAAAATGCATTTTATACTTTGAACAACTGGTTTCCACACACAGTGCCTGAGCTGCAGGAGTAAGTGCTGGTACGAGTTCACTGCCAGCACTGACTCTGCTCACCTGGGACACAGTGGGTAATAATCACACCCACAGTAAGCCCCACTTCACCTCGGTGAAAAGCCACACGCACAATTAAGTAAGAAATGACTATGTTTTGGTACAGTAGTGTGGAGCTCACTGCAGAATGTTAATGCTAAAGCCCATCGAGCTTCTGACTTGCATAGAAATAATGTATTTTAATCATACATAATTTTGTAAGATGCTTCTCTCTCATTCCTATTTCCTGTCATGCTCAAGATGAACCGTAATGGGCTTTCCAAGATATTTCTTTGTAAGGACCAGTTATTTATAATTAAAAATTGCAAAAGTGACCAAGGTCTAATTGAAAAGTAAACAGCTGTTGTTCAAAATGTGAACACCAATGGACTTCAACAGCACTAGGTTTTACATTGAATTGTTGATGAAAATACTTGGTATTTTTGTTGTGGTTTTTTCTTTTTTTTTTTTGGGTCCTAGCAGGCAACAAGGTCTGGGATTAGAGCTCATGGAAAAGACTGTAACACTTTCTGTTTTCCATTAAAATTTATTTTTCACAGAAGTCTATAACACCAGTTAGTTTTCTTCAGAATTTAGGCTAAATGTCCTGAGATTTGTGTTGTAGTTCTGGGAACACATCTGTATTCTGAGAAAGACAGGCAGTGAGGTTAGTGACATCATGGAAGAACTTCTGCTTGATTTAGGCAGATTTTTTCACCTTGGATGTCTACA
This sequence comes from Corvus cornix cornix, assembly GCF_000738735.6. Taxonomy (NCBI): domain Eukaryota; kingdom Metazoa; phylum Chordata; class Aves; order Passeriformes; family Corvidae; genus Corvus; species Corvus cornix. The sequence continues at coordinate 10,602,303 of NC_046341.1, read as the reverse complement.
CTGCTGAATTTAACAGAGTAGATAAGTGCAAGAAGGGTATCAGGCCTAGATGTGTATACATCTAGACCTTCTTATACACATTTATATTGTGAGCTGCTGTCACATGATAGAGCAGGCTGAGAATTTTGTGACATTTATAAAGGTGTCCTTATACAGTGGTTTAAAAACACATGTACAAAGTCACTGGGCTTGTTCACTGGGCACCTGGGAGTGAGGTGTCACTGAGATGTTGGAGACTGGAATGTGTGCTTTCCGCATCACGTATGAAATGCCAAAAAAATCAGGTGTGCAGAACTGCTCCCATTTCCCAGAACAAGACTGTACATTTCAGAGTGTGCTAAGGATACTAATGGATGACCTATGGTGAGCTATACACTGTGCAATCTAAAGCCAAGGGCTTTATATCAGGCTTAGAGATTTTGAATGGTAACACACTTTTCAAAGAGCCGAAAAGTAATTAGCCTTTCACTCCAAGTTTGACACACTTATACTTTTAATATCAGGAATAAGGAAAAAGACTAAGGCTTCTAACCTCAAATCCATAGCAGCTTAGGCACTTTCACCTTGCTGGTTTTGTTATGACAGCCCTTTGTTTGGCTGATAGTGAGTGGTGTTTTGAATAGAAGTGCTTTTGCTGTTGCTTTGCCACTTTCCGGCAATAAGGGAGGACTTGGAGGTTATGCAGCAAGGTGCTAATTGACATTAACACTCAAGACAGGAAATGCTGACACAATTTAAAATTAACATCCTGTCAATATACTGCTGACCTGTGTTAAATGTGTACTTTGTCAAACTTTCAGAATTAGATTTTAATACAGAAACAGTGTAATGTTGGGAGTATTTCTGGTCTTGAGAAAAGGGAATTTAATACAGTGAGAAGTCACCCAATTGTTACCCATTTTAGCTTAACTTTTCTCAAATAAGGAAAGTTAAATTTTTCCCCAAAAGGTCATATATATGTTTAAAACCATCTAGGCCAGCTAAAAATTATACTGTATTTTGTTCACGTTCAATTACTAAAAGAATCTGTTCTTCAGTTCTTAGTTTATTTTAGATGTTCTATTATCAATGACAATGATTCCTGGATATGGATTTTACAAAATACTGTAGCAGATATATAGCCTAATGTGCCAAACCAAGTTAATTGAGTAACTTACCTATAGATTCAAATGAAATAAAATGCTGACAGAAAAAAAAAAATACAGTAACAGATCATAAAAGCAGCTTATTTGCTAGTGCATTACTAATTCCTTAACTAAAGAGCTATGAGGATATTTCCACTTATTAGTAACTCCTGGGGTAATTGGAGAACAAAAAATTATATCATACCACTAGTTCTCAAACAAATAGTTACCAGGTGATGTGGTAGCATTTATCAGTAGTTATTAAAAGGAGCACGAGAACTCCTGAAGCGCAGTGCAGCTCTGGGTTGATGCAGTACTTTTCCATTTGTTTAGAGATGACAGTATCTAATTTTGTGTATAAACTGTCCCATTGACTGCTCACATGCAAACCTCTGGTGGCACTTGCAGAGTGGCACACTCACAAACTGTTATGTAGCTTTGAAGAAACAAAGGTGCTGTTCACTGTCAAGCAAGTCAGAGCCTCCTCTTTGGAAAGGTGGAAGGCACGAGGCAGAATGATGCCCAGTAAGAGAAACAGAGCACTCTTGGGTGTGGTCCGATCTGTGGAGGAGGCTGTTTGCTGAACATTAATCAGAGGTTGTCGCAGGCGTTAGGAACAGCACGAAGAGAGGCACGGAGCCAGGAAAAGGTGATGAGGAAAAAGGAAGCAATTGGAGGAGAAGATTGGGCTGTGTGGAAGGAGGTGGAGCAGGGCAGTTTGAAATGGGAGGTGTTGGTAGGAGCAGACCTGCGCAAGCCCGGGGAGTGTGGAAACATTTCAGGAAGGTGGTGCAAGCTGCATATCACTCCTGGCAAACTTTCTCTAAGAAAACAGTAAGTGGGTGGCCTGTTGCTGTATGAGCTTCCCACTGACGGTTCCTGGGAGCAGGCCAATATTGTGTGTTGCAGTTAAGGTTACAGTGAGACTGGAAAAATATTGGCTGTAGCCCTGGTTCTGCAAATTATTTGTGCAGGACACCTATAGCCATTAATAACGAAGTGCTCTGAAAGGTGGCCGTCTCAGTTTGAGTGTGTGAAAAGTGGGGAAGGTGCTCCCACAGGGACACACTGCTCTAGTGGAAAGTGATTCTTTAGAGCAGCCGCCACATTAGGTGGAAAACCTCTAAAGCAGCAGCTACTGGGTGATCTTATCCTGTGTTACAAGGTACTACTCAGGCTCATAGGAGAGCTGCTCTGATCTGAGAAGGAAGAAATGAAAATTGTAAATGGAACATACATTGGAGACTTGGACCTTTTCTCTGAAATTATTTGGCAAAGGACCCTCAGAGCAAAATAGTCACCATCCAATGGTCTGTTTTACTCTGTTTTAGTTCTTTCCCACCAAAAAAAATTTTATTTGCCATTTTTCTCCTTTTGTACAAAAACCAGAGCAATTTCTCAATAAGGAGCTCAACTATCATGGTCACACTGTGCTCTTGGGGCAAAAAAAATTGCCTTCCACTACAAAATGTTTACATTGGCTGCTGAGGTTTCTCCTGATTTCCTCTGTTGGGAATGAATAATTAGGAAGTGAACTGGGAGGTGAAAAAGGCCTCTATGTGTTTAAGTCTAATGTCACAGCTTTCCAAGGACAAAGCTTTTAGTAAGTAAAAGGGTTTGTCTGTCAAGCAGATGAATTCAATAGCTAAGCAAGACAGCAAGAAGAGGAGTCAAACAAAGCAGAGAATTCCCAGCAGGCAGCTTTTAGTATGCACTTATGACAGGTACTGCATGAAATGGATGCAGAGCACACGTATGTGGGACACACAGGCAACACACATAAGGTGTTAATAGTCTTAGCTGATGCCAAGGAAGAAAAAGAGCAGACAGGGTCAGCTACTGTTTCCTGAGCTAAATGTTCTTTTTCTTATGGTGGTCAGAGCCAGGGGTAGTTTTACAATGTGCAAAACATGCACTTGTAATTAAAGTGAAACTCACACTGACAGAGAAAGGGGATGGTGAATGTTGACCTCACATGCTGCATCTGTAGAGCATTTGGGGACACATTCTTTCTGCAGAAGTGATGTTGGCTTCTGATATTTTTTTAATAAAATGTGAGCAGGAATAAAGTTCTGTGTTAATTTGTATGCATGGCATGAAGCCATTTCTCAGGAGAAGGCAGTGATGATGGTACTTTAGAAGAGAGAACTACTCCTCTATATTTTTAAAATTCTTTTATTTAAAAACAGGGATTTTGCCATTGCTTGTAAGCAGTGGAAGTTAAAATGGTAAATAGGAGAAAGGATAAGTAAAACCGATTTTTTCTTTCTGTTTGTTTTCTGCTGTTAACTGTTCAATACTCTGTTCACATAGCTGTTTGGGCAGGTAAGTCCCTAATGTACCTTACTGACACATCTACACAAATCTGGCTTGTAAATTTCTTTGGAAATCTACCCTTTTAAAAGAAACTTGGAATAGGAGCCACTGAAAACTTCGTCCATTTTCAGATGCTTGGCTGATATAGGTGGGCCTACACAGAGAAAAGTGTGGAATTTCTGTCAGAACCAGTGTGCTACTGACCCTGAGAACATGGATGGAAAGACAGTCCATATGAATAGAGAGGTTCAGACCCCCAGTCGTTGAGTCATGGCTTGAGCTGCTCTTTTCTGCTTGCCTGGGGGAAGATCTCTCCCCTGGTGTTTTGAATTGAAGATTGCTGGGGAATACAAGAAAATCTGCCCCCTGCTCTAGCCCTCCTAGACTTTTTAATCTCCTGCACTAACCAAAGAATCAACAAGTATATCGTCTTCCTTGAAGAGAGATAAGAGCCTTTAAGAGGCAGAGCACTCTGCCTTCCAACAAACTCGTGCATAGAAGGTTAATTTAGAGGGTGAGATATCTGTGTATGTTGGACAAATGGGGAGCTGAAGGGATTCTTTTTATTCCTCCCATTCTCTTAGCCTTGGCCAGTGAGTGCAGGTTGAACGTATGACTTTACATTATGGAGCACCTCTCCATCACCCAGGCCTTTGTCAATTCACCAAATGTGACAATTATAGCATTTCAGAGATGAGACTTTCTAATCCTATTACTCATTCATCAACCTGCGGATGATAGCAGAAGCCAGATCGAACAGTGCCAAAAGAGCAGTGAGGAGCCTTCTCCAGTGCTGTGAAACTAGGCTTAGCTCAGGCACAATAGGTGTGTAATTTAAGGTTTTGTTGAGCTGAAATCCAATCACATACTTGACTGGTAGATCACAGAAAGACACAGACAAAAAGAATGAGATAATTCTACCTCACACAAACACTTGAATCCGGCTTTGACTTAATAACAAGTGTGTGATCAACCTTACACTGTTTCTTTCTTTTTTATTTTTTTCAATTTTTATTTGAACCTAGAAATGGGATGGCACTGAAATACTTTGCCTACTTGGGTGTCAGCCAATAATATGAAGAAAAAAATACCAGAAGGAAATGAAGGTACTTGTTTAGATAAATAAATCTAAAAAGTACAGATGCTCATTACATGAAAGATAATCAGAAAATTTAGCTTCCAGGCTTAGCTCAGTGCTATCTTGTCAGCATCTGGTACCTGTTGCTTTCCCAAAGATGGGGAAGATCTTGCAGAAATATGAGGAGAAGAAAGCTAAAAAAAAACCCCAAAACCCTTGGCTATAGGAAGAAAAACTATACTGTGAACATTATTTCCCTCTCTCTTTTGCTACTAAAATGCTCCTTTTACTTTGTCCTATTTCAGACATGGGAGCTCTTGTGTGTGGGTGGGTGCTGGGTGCTGCAGCCCTGTGTCACTGCCGGTCATGTACACACAGGGGACTGGGAGCGTGGAGGAGAGGAACCACTGTCTTTTCTGGAAATAGAAAAGTGAGTTCATTCTGTTCTGTGTTTAAAGGTGTAGCTTTTCATCAGATAGCATGTTATTTATATTGGGTTTTGCAAAGAATAGTCTTCAATACAGGCTGCTCTAGAAGTGGCCTTTAATATTAACAAAATTAAGTGTAGGGCATGTAAGTTAAAAGCTTTGGGAAGAAAGCTCCTTGAAATAGGAACTTTCACATTTACGTCTATCATCAGTACTTCCATATCGTGTAGCAGTCCAGCTTCTCTGGCCAAGTCTTCTGTCAAGACCAAACTTAAAAAACCACATTTCCATAGTATTTTTGGGCATCTCAAGCTCTTTGAACTGACAAATTCAGTGGGATTAGCTGTATATGGAATTTGGTGCTCGCTTGTAGGTGTCATGATACTCAGAAATGTATAAACCCCAAACTAGAGGAGACATTAAAAACCTGAGAACAAGCCCACTGCTAGGAAAAAAGGCAAAAAGTTTTAACGACTCAGGCCTGGCAGAGGAACAAGTATTTTAGTGTAGTGGTGGAGAAAGTATGGGGTTTTAAAGTCTGCAAATCAAGAATTGCTTTCAAGCCACATTACTTGAGTGGATACGTAAGACTCCAAACGCCTTAGACCAAATTACGTGGCCAGTGGATCACTGAGGTGCAACCAGCACATGAACGTGGGCAGGGTGAAACTCGTGTGGAAGGCAGCTGACAGAGCTCCTCTGCAGCCACAGGTAACACCTGAACTGTGCCTGTGCCAAAGCAAAACAACCAATCCCTGGTGTCAGTAATGAAGTGAGTAGGGCAAAAACCCCAAGAAGCCCAGAGACATGAAAGGGAAGGGGAAGCTTGGGTGTCAAGGAGTCAAGTTAAAGTTTGAAGCTTGGCATTAGTCATGAAACACCAAAATTCAAGCAATGTTTTGCTACTGAAAAAGAAAATAAATTGCCAATTTGCAGGATATCGGACTCAGACGCATACAGAAACAACATAAATTGAAAGATTTTTTTTCTTTTTTAATAAGTGGATTAGTGGAGAAAAATCCTACAGCGATGAAGCTCATTTAAACATGACAGAGGGAGATATTTTCAATGGCTCACAGGAATAGGAGGAGATTGAGATATATTCCAAACACAGGGAAAAAAAGATATCCACAACACACTATAATCTGAGAAACTCAAACGGGGCTTAACGTGGTTCCCAAACTGCAGAGATCTCATAAACATAGTGATTTCCTTTAGCAGTATAAACTCTGACATTTGACCAGACAATTGCCTTGGGGACATTAGCTAAAATAGCCTCAGCTTTAAAATTGAAATATGAACTTCTAAAGGCTTTGGTAGTTGCTTTCCAGTGACACTGAGACAGCTAACATTACTAGTGGCTGCTGCTGGATATATCATCATCCCTAACTTAGAAAGAGGCTGGTGATTTTGGCTCTGTTGAACTGCAGACACCTTCTGATCTGGAAATGTCTTTTCCCTTTTGTTTGCACATGGGGGTAGCTCAGCTGCTTTTCACCAGCAAGAAGACAGGTATAGCTTTCACTGTCCTTTTTGCCTGTCGGGAAGCCAAACACGATTGTCAATGGTGTGTAGCAGAGTTGGTGTGCTGGGGTGGTGCTGCTGCTCCTCAGGTGTGTATTCACAACGGTCATCCCGCAGAAGATGGACCCTTACATGGCTTGGGGAGTGCCCATGCAGGTTAGCACAGAGGTGGCTGTTGCCTTCCATGTTTTGGGGAGGAGGCATCAAGCATTTATGCTCTCAGCTGGCAGGTTTATAATTCCTTTTCCTGGTAGAACACAGTTTGGGTTCCTTCGTGCTGCTGCCTTAGCTCGTGAGTGGCAGCCCACTGGGGAGCATACCCTGAGGGTGAACAACAGCTGCCAGGCCAAATGCAATTGCTGGTGGTCTTGGGGGTGGCTGCAAGTGCTCTCTGTGGGAGCTGTTTGATGTTGTTGACCCCACACTGAATCAGGAGGGGAAGGAAGAAACTGCTTCAGCACTCTCAGTATAAGTACATCTTACCTTTGCCTGGTAAAGTGTAGATGCATGCATACAGTCAGCACTTTGGCAAGTGCCCTCTCTTTATAAACACATTTGCATACTGTACTGTATTTTTATTCAGTATGCTCATTTATTGTGTTATATTCCTGTAAAGTGTAACCCAAATTAACAGTGAGAAAATAAATGCTTTTTGTTGCTGCTGGCTTCTCAATATCCTAGAGCAACTAGAATGTTTTAGACTCTGCAGGGGAGCATTTGCTCACCTGTGTAGGCCCCTGACCCATCTTTCCTTTAGCAAGCAAATCAGCTGTGGGAATAGCTATGTGATTTTCCTGCTTTTGTCCAATATAATAAAGACAATGAGGTAAATCAGCTTATGGGTCATGCTGTCCTCCCAGCCACAGAGTAATTTGTTTTGTGTGCTCTCAGTAGAAAAAGGATGTAAGGACCTGTTCAGTGATATGGTCCCTTCAGCTCTGTGGGTTCATTCTCTGCACACCAGAGAAGCAGAGCACACCAGCTCTGAGTGCACATAAGTCTCTGTGGACTTCATCAGGACAGCACGTGGTGAGGAGAGTCGGGGACAAATTTGGTCTTTTCCTAACTTCTCAAATCAAAACGGCCAGGACAAACATCACTTCTTCCCCCTTGCCCTCTTCTACCTAGCCTTTGCCTTATCCTCTATGGCCCTTTGCAAACCTGTGTGAGCTGTGGGAGACCCAGCTGCCTCACTAAAGTCCTGCTCTCTGCAGTAGCCTTTAAAAGGTCAGCCTCCATGGGCCAGTGGTGGGTGTGTTTGCATCACTCTTTTCTTTTTGCCTTCATACTCTTTCCTTTGGTTCCATGTCAAACTCTAAGAAAAGCTATTGAGGGCCGCAGAACTGGAGCAGCTTTGGCCTCAAAGAAATTTAAGTAGCATATTTCTGTCTGTGCAGATCCCAGATTGTTTCTGTCTGCTGCTGTAAAGAGTCAGACTCCATCGGTTGGTGACTAACAGCAGCAACACTTAACGAAGTTGAGTGAGGATGACGTTTAAGCATTTCTCATCCTAAGGAGCTACTATGGCAGCTGCAGAAGGCTCCTACAGTCTGGCTGTGCTCTGAATAACCTCTCTCACTATGGTTCACATTAAAAATTTTGATTATCTGTCAGACTGCTGCTCCCCTTCTCTTCAGCTATCAGAGCTGCAACACTCTGTAGAAGTCATTTACTTGCCAGTGGTACCGGTAGCCCTTTGTGAACAATTAAGCTGAGGTCGGAGGTTGTAATATATCAAATTTGCGGACCATATTAAATTTTATTTTTACTGAAAGGAACTTTTTGTCTTTTTTATCAGGAGGAAAATTAAGCTGTGAAGTGGAATTCCATCAGGCTGTCTACTGTGAAGCCCCGTGGCTTTAGAAATGGGGCAGCAGTGGCCAGAAATGACACTCAAAAGGTAAATTTATTTCTTTTTTATTAAAAAGGATAAGTTATGACCTGTACAGTATATCTTAAAGAAGGAGGGATGTTAACACGGTAAAGTGCATTTTTCCATTTCTTTTAAAAACCCCGATCTTGCCAGGTCAGAGAAGTTCTGGATGGAAGGGAAGGGGATGCTGAGCTACCACTGAAGTTGCAGAGTATAGTCTTACTCAGCCTCTCTGCCTGCCCCACCACAGCAGCTTCTGGTTTTGGTTTTTGGATGAAATGTAGGAGGTTCTCTTCTGGTCTGAAAAAAGCATGGAAATGTGAGCTAAGTATTCTAACTATCCAATTATAAATGAACAAGCAGCTCAGGATAGGCTTTTGAAAAGAGTTTCTGTTTGACTCTGGAGCTGGAAGTTTCTTGAGGTAAAGTTTTTAAAACCTTTCAGTCTGGGCCTTTTCTCTCACCAAACACACCAAAAGTTTTGCCCCTTAGAGATTACTATCAAAAGTTCTGTTCAAATTTACTGTCTGTGAATTTTTGCCATCCTAAATAATTATTATTTAATAAATGGAAACAACATTATTATAAAATCAAACTACAGTGAAACCCTGTGTTGTTCACTTGCTTCCAGAGAACAGGCATTTTGGGATACCTGCTCAGCACCTAACCGGGCTGATGCTGCCTTTCACCTCTCTGGGGCTGTATTCTATAATTTAGATTGTTTAGATTGCCTTCTGGACCCATGCATGTGAGTATGTGCTTGTTCTCTTCATATAAGATAGCCCTTCCTGTCCTGCACATATATCAAAGTACATGTGTGAGGGTCAGGAACCTGCATGCTGCTCTTGGCACTCCTTACACAACCTGCTCAGTTTGCACAGATATGGCCACCTGTGGGTTACACACAGACACGGTTGATTTTGTGCACAGTGGCTGATGATATCAAATTAGGCTGCAAAGATCCAAGAACCTTTTCATTTTTCTGTAGGATTAAAGGATTGCCCTGCTATATTTGGAGTGGGTTTCTCCTCCCCTCTTTGCTGCACAGTGTTATGTTCCACTCATCCATATCTCCTGTGTTTCCACCCTGAAGAAGGCGGAATTTCAACAGCAAGAAAATGGATTCTATTGTGCTCTGCATAATTTGAAAAACACCCTGTGGGATGAATTGTGCAATTTTAATATTCATTATCTCAAATGCAGACAATAGAATAGACCATAGTAGGAAAGACTGATTAGCAGATTACTGAAGATAGTTTTTTCAGCTTGGTGCATTATTTGACAATAAGTGAATAAAACAGTTTCTCAGGACCTGAATTTTTGGTATTAAAAAATGCAATGTAATGGCTGTGTGGGAATCATCCTTCAGTAAACACATACATGGGAGCTCACCGGCCGTACACGGATAGAATTCACTTCCTTTGTAAGTCTTAGGCCTTACTGGTTTAGCAGCTGAGACCAAGGGATTTCTGTTGCTCCCTCCAACTCTAAATGAAAGACTGGAGAAGGGGAGCATGAAATCAGTCCATAAACTAAATGGTAATGTTTTAATTACAATCCTATTGTTATTCTTCCTATTTGTCTATTTGTAATTGTGTAGTTTGCATATTCATTCCTTTCTTTCTCAAAAAGATTAGTTGTTGTGGTTTGGTTGTTTTTGTTTTTTTTTTTTGTTTGTTTGGAAAAAGTTTGACTCCAAAAAGAGGGCAAAAGTCGGTAAGGGAAAGAAAGAAGGAAAGAAAGAAAAAGAAAAAAGGGCTGTTTTTAGGGATTTAGGGATGAAAATACAAGGTGGATATAGTTTTGTGGAAATGGAGACACTAAGATTTTTTTGTAGACAAGAGCAAATGAAATTATGTTTGGTAGCATGATTAGGGAGTGTAATAAAATTTAGGCAAGCAAAAAACTCTTGTAACCATCACCCAGATGCATTCAAAGTAACCTGATAATTTTTATAAAGGTTGTAGTACTTGACAGTTCCTTTCTTCAAGTGAAGCCTTCTGGGGTATTCATTTTGTTAAAAACTTCAGTGAAATACAGCACTACATGTTGACTTAGTTCCTCTCCCATAGAAGACAATATTCAACCACATTTTTTTGTTTCTTTCTTTTTAGCAAATAACATGTAATTAATAGAATTCCAGTTCCTGTGAAAGAGAGAAGATGCTTTTACTTCACACAACCATCTAAGGAAGTAAGTTCATCTCTTTGTAGAAACACTATCACAGCTACAACCTTCTTGACTAGTTCTTTATGTCCTCCTGTCAAACATTATTCTCATTACATGGACTCTTCTCAAGGTTTTGTGTCAGTATGCCTTAGATTCATAAGAGCCTGCTGAGACAGTGCACACAGCTGCAACATCTTCCATTTCCATGGCTGCTTTGGTAGGAACTGGAACTCTGCCTCTTGTTCTGAGGTCAGGACGGATGGTGTCAGAGGGTTTCTTCAAGCCTGAGCCAACCTCAGGTGTGGGAGATGCACATGAACTGGAGCATGAACTGGGGTAGTGCCTGATCATGGACCAGGGCTTGGAAAAGGTTGGCTTGAGGAAGGTTTCCTTTCATCGCAAAGTTAAAGTAGCAGTCAATTCAAGCAGCAGCCTCTGATGCCTGCCTAGAATTACGCTGTTCTGTGCACCTACTACACAAGATCAGGGAGTGGGGGGAGTCCACTGCAGCCTCCACTTATGTAACCTGTCTGCAGCTGTCACCAGAGATGCTGGAAAGCAAGTCCCCATCGCAGGTATTTCCTGGTGCCGTCAGATGATGATGTGTAGTGGCTAAAAGGGTTGCCGAGGCTGAGAAAAGAACAGGCTACTACAGACAATAAGTGCATCCTGAGGTTTTTCAGTTGTTTCCATACTTACACATACTATATTTTAAAATATCTGTGATTGTCTATTTACTTTTTTTACTAGCTTATGCTTTCTCTGGGCCTGAGAACTTTGTCTTTTCATTGTGTGCTGTCTCACAGACATAGTATACTGACAAACCAATCCCCTTGCTTCTAGTTAATGAACAGTCACCAGGTTTTTTTTTCAGGCAAGAGTGTTAAAGAAAGCCTAGCTTTCAGCTATTAAAAATATTCAGTGATATTTATGACAGATTTTCCACTTCTTCTTTCCTGCTGCACATAATCTTCAAGATCATTAAAGGGAAATGCTGAGATTTTCCATGCTCAGTGCTAATGTAGCGCTTGTTTCATAATGAAGCTTGATACGGTGGGCTTTTTCTCTGCACATGATTAATGCTAAAGTCCACATCCTTATCTGATAGAAAACACCAAGAGCTCCACTGGAGTAAATGAAGTTAGGATAATTTGCATCGGTTGAGGATGTGGCCCTGTGTCTGGCTGACATTATCCTGCCTGCTACCATGTAGACACCAGCTGGGGTGCTGTTGTTTCATTCCCGTGTGGGTTAGGAAGGGTCTCAGTGGGGGGGGAGAACGAAAGTAGAGAATGGTCATTGCTAGCACAAGTTAGGAATGAGTTGTCTGAAGCATAGGGTGACTGAAATTAAGAGGAAAACTCACCATAACACAGGGAGGTGCAACTGAAATGACCTGAACCTAGTGAGGTTGCTCTGCTTTGTGTCACTCTAGAGGGATCTGTGCTCAGGAGAATTCCTCCAGCCCATGTCTGTGATCAGGGATGGGAAACTTCTCCCATGCCCTGGGGTTTTCAGGTCAAACTGATCTGCTTAGGGGCTGTACCTCAAAGCTATCTGGAGGCTCTAACTACTACTGTGCAAAATGTCCTGTTCCTCAGGTGGAGCTGGCAGGAACCAGTTCTTCAGCTACTGTTGGCCTTCTATTTGCATTTGGATGGAAACCAAGAGGTTGTTTTTTTCTCTCTGACTTTGAATAGAACTCTCTCTCCTCCTTTAAGCTGCCCTACTTCTTAAGCAGTGATGCTGTTTGCAGTGCTGTCCAGGTTTTGGGCTTTTGTTTCAGAACACTTGAGCCATAATATTCCTCTCCGGAGGTGTCTTGTTAGAGGGACTGTCTCCCCTCCAGTCCCAAGGAGAACACATCATGTCTCTGTGGCACAATGGAAATTTCTGGGGTTGTCATTCTGTCCAGCATGACTGAAATAGCTGTAAAATATGGTGTGCATCTTTAGTAGGTTACAACTCTGTTCCTTGAGCTGAAGGAAGAGAGCCTATACAGCAAAATAGATAAAGCTTTTACTTAAATTTTTTTCCCCAACTAAATTTTTGCAGCAGTTTTTCACAAGTAATCTTCAATAAAATAAAACTTTATATATACTTGATCCAGCCACTGTTTAAATCAGAACAGAATTCCTGTTGATTTGAATGAGGTCAGACTGGGGCTCCAAGTGAAAGTCAATACAGTTTTTAGTTCCTTCTTTCTCCTTCTTGCCTGATCCAGCACTTACACATAAGAAGGTTGGCCAGCTGTGAGGTGGTGATTCAAGAAGGATGGGTATGCCTCAGAAAAGATTGCTCCAGCTGTCTCAGGCTGTTCTGGTGAGCCAGAGGTTTGTGCTCTTCAGCCCAGGGATGGAGAATTACAAATGTGTGCTGAAAGAGAAGCCAGAGTTCAGGGTGAGGACACAGTAGAACAAAGCCCATTGCTGTGGGAGAATTATAATAAATGGCATGAAACAAAGCATGATCATTTCAAATTCTTGCCAAATGTGACTTGTGATTGTCACTTTTCTTGGGAATATGGTCTGCTACAAAAAAAACCAAACCAAAAAACCAAACCAAACTAAACAACAACAACAAAACCCACCCCAACAAACACCAAAAAAAACCCCAAAAACAAAGAGGAAAAAAAGAGAGAAGCTGGTGATTCTTTGGAATTAAAGGTTTAGGATATGACATGGGGAGTTAAACATGGGCCTCCGTTAGCAAGAATGTTGACCTTCGTGCGTAGTTCTGAAAATAAACCCTATCTCCAGCTCAGCTGGTTTTTTTTCTTCCACTGAAGGACAGGCATGGATGTCACCAAGGACAAGAGTAGATCTCATGATTGGAAACTTTTGATGTCATTTTCAAACGCAGTTGTAAAACTGAGTGTTGACATGTAGGTGCCCACACCCATAATACTTACAAACCAAGATATGTGTGTGCCTAGTTTTTATGGTGGCAATAAAATATTGCTCAGCATTTTGTGGTAAATTTTTAGGTGTCATCGATTATTGCTACAAAGAGGGGTATAAAGACTGCTATAGCAGAATTGAGAGTATAAAGCACAAGCCCTGCTTTTTACCATGGATTTAGAGCCAAAAACCTATTCTGTAACATTCTGGACCCTTCAACAATCTTTATCATAAGTGTGTACTTTTGGCAGGTAGCTCCACTGAAGTCTGGGCAAGTGATGATGACACTCTGAAGTCAGGAGGGTAAGGTAGCAGTAAAACATGGTGTGCAGAATACTAAACTGGGACTCACATCATCAGGTCCCGCTGCAGCACCGGGTGTGATTTGGATTCTATCAGCCTCAGTTTCCTCCTGTGTAAACAGCGATGATCTCTTTTGTGAAGTTCTTTGACGTCTGCAGAAGAGAAGTACTGTAAAAAGACTTGCTTGTTAATATGCATATCTTCAAAACAAAGCTTAATGCTTCAGCTCTTTGCTGGGTTGGGTGAGCGTGCTTAGCACTTTGTGTGATCAAGCTGTAGATTACATAGGCAGTGGTTTGTAATAAGAGCCTTATCAGTAACAAAAACCCTTCTGTCATTATCAGACAAGGAACAATCGTATTTTAAAATGGTTGCCAAATGTGTTTATTTGAAGATGGTTGTTTCTAGCATGGCTCAAACCATTGTGTGGCAAGTGTTCAATTGCTTCCCACTAAAGCCAACATTTATAGCTTGGAAAACTCTGTTAGATAAATGTCAGTTTCTGCCATAATTTGTGGAATCAATACAAACTGAGTCAAAGAATCACAAACAGTAATGTGAAAATAAAATGATCTGTGTTATGGTTTTTAAGTAAATGATGATAAACTAATAAATGCCATTAGCTGCTGCCATTACTTTGTTGAATTTAGCTGATGTTACTGTGTTGACTTTAAAAGCTATCAGCTTAACTATATAAATCCATTTGACATGTCTTTATTCAGATAAAACTTTAATACTGCAAGTGTAGCAAATTAGATGCAAATGCTCTTTTTATTTTAAGTATATTTAAAGCTGCCTTTTCAATGCAAATTTTACAGGAAATCTCAACAAGCTAGGACAGACATCTTAGCTGTCAGCATGCAGCACTTTCATTTCGATCTCAGGCATGGGAGCTGCGTTTTGTCCCTGCAGACTGAGATAATTAAAACTACAGAGAGATGGTTTTAAATATACATGATACACAGTTACTTAAATTGTGGGATAATGCATAAATGCAGCCCTTAACATTTTTTGATAGCACAACACTGACCAGATAACATAGCAGAGTGGATTGTAGAAAAAAAAATCTTTGTGTAAACAGTTTAATGTTTTGGGTTGTTTTTCTTTCTTTCTTTTTTTTTTTTTTTTTGCTCTTCACTTTGATTATTGTGGAGGCACAGAAATACCAATTCAAAATCTGGTCCGTGAATGCCTTCATTAAAAAGATACTGATACTATTAACTTTTTTTTCTTTTTTTAATTATGCTTTAACTTCTTTGTTTTTGAGCAGTCCATAACCTCCTTGGAATACATATCTATTTCAGCTTTCATTTGCTGAACCCCCTGAATGAGTTTATCCAAACAATGTGAATTTACTCAGATCTATTTAAAATCCCACATCTCTTGTGGTTGATAAAGCTGACTTTAGCTAAGAAGAGTTGGATCAGGGTGATTTAAATTTCACAGTGAAAATGATAAGGGCTTTACTAGAAATAATAAGCACATTCAAATACTGTCATGGGCAAACAGTGGAATGTGCAGTGAGAAATTTGGCAAGGCTAGTCTTTTTCAGTGTTGATTTAATGAAGTAATGGATAGTAAAATAGAAAAAAAAAAGATACTTTCATTCAGAGGTAAACTTATGTTAATTCCATATCAGTAGTTTTATAAAGCTTTATTCATTAAAAAGCAGCATTAATGCTCTAATAACTTTTAAAATGTCACGCTGTTTAAACACAACAAAAACCCCAAACCAACCCACCAGCTAGGGAAGAAGAGTCGTCTCTTTTGGCAGCTCTCTACAAAGTGGCTGAGTGATACCCTATTATTGTCAGGAACCACATGTCAGTTTGTTGAGCCTGAGGATAACTTGTGTTTCAGGAAAAGAAAAAAAAAAAAAGGCAAAAAAAAATTTAAAAGCCCACATCCATTTAAGCTCCAGGGCAAACCATAATTGGCCCCAGTTTAAAATCGTTTTGAACATTTGCTTGTCGATTTAAACAACACAGAGCCTCACCTTTCTCATTCAAATGGTGCAGGGATTCTGCACAGCCCCAATTGCAGAGGAAGGCTTGTCTGGAGCTCTTACATTTGCAGGACCCAAAGATCCAGATCTATGAATCCAGATGTGCTCTTGAGTGATGGCTGTTTTAGGAGCAGCCAGGAGAAGACAGAGTTATTTTTCGAGGCACTCTTTCAGATGCTTTATTCCCATCATTAACAAGGTTTGTGTATGGCAGGGAACTGGCCTCCAGAATTAGTGTGGTCTGATGAGTGAGGCATTTGGAAAGAAAGAAAAGAAAATCTACTGTGTATGGCACTTTCAGGAAGAGGCGAGGGAGAAGAAAAGGGAAGAAACATCACTGTGTTGCCAAAGGGCTGAGGTTAAGAATCCCTCTGTGCAATTTAACAGTTTTTAATTCCTACATTTTAATGCCTCGCAGGCCATTGTGTCAGTCTACTTTAGCTCCTTCAAGGAGCCATCTCACTGCTGCCAAGTGGATTAGCTCCCGGAGGGGCTGCCGGCTCCCCCCGCACGGGGATCGCATCCATATCCATCACCCCCCGGCGCTCGCTCGCCGCTGCCCCCGAGCCCTGCCCCGCGCTCCGCCCCTGGGTTTGGGCTCCCGAACTGTCCGCGCCAAACGCTGCCTGACAGCCTCTAAGTGGGATACGTTTTGTTTTTCACAGGTGCCCCTCTGATCTTTCTTTTCCTATAATTCTTCCCCTTCCTTTTTTTTTTTTTTTTCTCCTCAGGAAGGTGGCAAAAATCTAATGGAAGGCTTCCTTCCATCAGCGCAGTGGAGAAGTGGTCATTAGCAGACACGGAGAGATCAATATTCCTGCCCAACCTTTCTGGTTGCAGTTCCAGTCAGTAATTATAAAGCTGTTATAAATCCATGAATATCGTGTGTAAGGAAAAACTAATCTCTTCAAAACAGCTTATTTCCATAGTTAATGACCAGAGAACTACAAGTGATTTTGTCACTGACAACTTCTTTGTGTTTGGTAAACAGATTTTACAGGAATAAAATTATTCTAAGGTTAAAAAAAAAAAAAAAAAGATACTTATGAGGTAAAATTCCCCCATCCACCATCACACACATATTTCCTGCATTTGGCTCATTACTGGACAAGTGTGTCCTTTAAGACCCAGAGATTAATGAGCCATTTTACGAGACTAATACATTTTAAATTTTAACACTGGAGTTTGCATCTATAATTGCACAATTATACGTTCGTTTAGATTTTTTTAAAGATAACTAATCACAGGTGACTAGAACTGTGTGAAAAGGCAGAATTTATGTTTCTCCCGCTGTAGGAGTACTAAATCATGCAGGAATTGAAATTGTTTTCCATATGACAGATAGCTCAGGCAAGATTAGTCAGTCACTGTTTCAGATATAATGCTTTTTTTATTATGCATACTTTATGTGGGACTATTATATTTGTAACATATATTTCTGCATGCAGCAAATTAACTATTGTGTAATGCAAGGACCAAGAAAGAATATCATTAGTTCTTGCTATCCCGCAGTTTTGAGCAGCTGGTGAAATATATACCAATCATCCAACAGCTAGCTTCATGTTAACATGTATAACAAAGCCTGAACGATTACTGTTTGACAGAACTTTACCATGTAGTAATAAATAAGGCTGAATTATTGATGGTATATAACTGCTAATATTATTATGACCTCAATTAAGTGCTTTTTTTCAGACACATTAGCAACAAAAGGTCTTCTCTTTGCTCATTGCTGGTTTTTTCAAGTTCTACTTTACATTAAAATCGAATTGATCAAACCTATTTGCCATTTCGCTGTGAGTGGATAGCCATAATGGGTAATCTATCAGCATGGTGCTCCCCTTAAAGCTATTAACACCTTTTGTTGTTTTACTCAAGTTTCTAAACGTGCTGAGAGGTTCAAAAAAGGCAAACCCTACAATCTGTTAGGATTGCACAGAGCTGTGACTTGTGGCACTCTTTTAATTACCATACTTTTTAAACTCTACGGTTAAATACTGATATTTCTGACACTAAGTAAGTCTTTATTTACTTATGAAGCTGTGAGACAGCTAAATTAAAGCTGATTAGCAAGATGGCAGCTCTGCTGCTTGCAGCTGAGGTGAGTTTAGCTGCAGCATGGCATCTCCCCACAGCTCGCTGCTTGACTCGTAGTCACTGGGGCTGGGATCACTCAGCAGCAAGACAAATAAAGGGAGCTTAGAGTTTTTTACCCTTTGGCAAATTGGCAAATTGTGTTAGTCACATGGATATGTGCATACAGTGTGGAGCAGTCTGTTAGTGAGGGAGCTTTATACAAGGTAGAGGGAGTTAATTTCTAGGGACAGGCTGTGTAGTGTGCATGCTTGGGGAGTTGTGGGATTACACTCATTAAAAAAGTGAAGAGCTAATGAAATAATCAGTGGAAGACTGAATAAACTGGAGAATACAAATATGGACCAGCTGTCTCAGCAAGGTTGTCTCTCCTTTCACTTGAGTCCATTGAAGCCGCCTGCCCTTCTGTAACCATTCCTCAGGTTTGAGCATGTGGATTTTGGAGAGTTGACTTACTAATATTTGTATGGAACTGAATGGCAAAAGCTGGAGGAAATTCCTTGTTTACCTGCTCAAGTCAAGCCTAGGCTAAGAGCCCTGGTGGTATAAAGCTAATGCAATAGCCAAGTCAAAGTATGTAGTGCCTGTGTTCATCAGCACAAACCCTGATAATGTTCTTGGTGAAAATCTCAACAGAAAAGCCTGGACAGAAAAAGCAGGGGAATCCTTCATTCCTGCACATGTTCCTCTTTTTATTTTTTAATTTTTTTAAAACCTTTTGTGTGTGTGTGTGTGTGTGTGTGTGTGAAGGTGGTAGTATCTTAGTTAGCTCGTGTTTTTGTTTTTAATCCTTTCTGTTCAGTTGCACCTCTAGTAGCTTTAATGAGTGTATCGTATGCATGGAGAAGCCCAGCTGGAGATGTGCTCCCTCCATGGATTGTGTTATGGGAAGGAGCTGCTGCCAGCCCAGAGCAGAGGCTCCTGTTCCACTATGGGTTCAAGAGAAGTGGGAGCACCTCGGTGGAAGCCTCTGTGCAGGGTTTGTACAGTGCATGTGTGTTTGTTAAGAGAGCACAGTTGATTTTCCATAAAGGGTAAGGGGGAATGTCTCTGCCTAGCAATCGAAATGCAGCCCTGGGACCATGCAAGCCTGTTGCCTGTGACACTTCATTAAAGGGTGAGAGTCTTGTGAGTTCATTCATAATTATTCTTACATCAAATTCTCTTGATTGCAGAGTGTCACAACTGAAGGCAGAGATCCCAGTTCATTGCTGGCACAAGAAAAGTCAATGGCACTGATTTAAGCCAGGTTACACCTTTTATGACATTAATGTCAGCAGTGGTTTGGGCCCTTTTGCTTCTACTCATATAGTGAGTCAAAAGCAAGGTGAAATGAAGAAATATTTGTGTTGGCTTCAAAACCTGATTGAAGATAAACTGCTGTTAAGCTCCATTTTTGTCTAGCTGTTGATACATGTAATATGGTAAATTAATTAAGAGCTTATACTCACAATAATATAGGGATTTCAATTGTTTTAAAGTGGTGGTTAGTCTTTCAGCAACTAGAGGATACACACGACTGAGTTATTCTAGTAGATCAGTGCTTCCAGAAGCAAATGTTTAGCACGCTTGCAGTTTCTTCATGTCAATCATCTTTTGTGCATTTTTATCATACGTTGAACAAACCAGAACTGTCCTTTGCCCATTTTATGAGTGTCCTGCAAAGCAGGGAATGAAGTGGGTTGATGACAGTTCATCCATCTCACTGTTTTTGAAAGAGATTCTCCTACTGGACATCATGCAGAGCAGTGTTTTTTTGAAGCCCACCCACCTAGTTCTAGTCCCCCTTCAGAAGTGGTTGTATCTCCCTAAGGCACTTCTTGGAGTGGTAAATGTGCATCATCAAACAGCAGATTTCTTAATAGTATATAGTGATGTTGACTTTCCTGATGCTTTAGTTGCTGTTGTCTTAATGTAGGCTGTCGCTCGTATGTCAGCTGGAAACAAAAATCAATAAGCAATGAGAATGCGAGTGAAGGGAAAAGAAAGAAACAAAATGATGAACAGGAATTCAGTATCTTCCCTCATAAACTTTATTCAGCTGGTGTGTCTTTTACCATCTCAGAGGCTCTGCAGATAATCCCCACAGCCTCCTGCTCAAGTGAATCAGAACTCTTCCCATTTCGTGAAGAAGCAAACTAAGGCACAGTGGCCATGGCAGAAGCTGCTCCAGCTCCTCAGATTTACCCCCAATAAGCTGAAACAACATGTTCGAGGGCACTCAGAATCTGGGTAATTATTCATGTCTACCAACTCCTTGTTCCCAAATCATCTGTACCCAGGCTTCCCAGGCCTATATGTTTGTGAGGAGGTGACACACACATTTAGTCAGCTGGCAATTTTAAAGAAAGAAACGTTATTATTTCAGAAAAATGTTAGAGGTGTCTGGCACGCTCTTGATGCCGTCTGCTCAAGTTGTTTGCCCATCTCGAGGTGTGTGAGGTGGGCGGTGGGCAGTGTTTCGTTCCCCCAGCAGTGGTCGAGCGGCAGAGGCTCGGGGCAGCCCGCACCCCCCAGGGGCATCCGCACGCCCGGGCGGAGCGGGAGGGAGGGCAGCGGCTGTAAATGACCGACAGCCCGGTCGGACGGTGCAGACGGGGAGGGAATCGTTAGTGAAAGCACCGGAGCGGCCACATCTGTGACTGAATGCTCGGCCCTTCAGTCCCTGCTGCTGTGTTTACCGCTCCGTAATGCGGTATTGTTTACTCACAATTAAACTCTTTAGCGTTAATTTCACTCTCTGACGCGGAATTGGTCACACGGCCGCAGCTGCCAGAGCCCAGGCAGATGTGCTCTGCACACTTGTGTGAGCAGGGCTCGGGCAGGCAGCAGCTCCCGGCCCCACCCGGCCGCCGGCGCGGAGCTGCGGCGTGGGAAGAGCTGATTCTTGTCAGCCTAAATTTCACACCGGAGATAAAAAACGCTTGGAAACCAGGCACTGCTAGGAGGAGATAAACACATTTTCCCCCATTAATTAAAACGTATCTGTAAATTTAAGCGGAGATGGTGGCTATAATAAGTTTTGAACTGGTGACAAATGTCAACAGCAAAAGGTCTGAGATAAGACCATGTCAGATCCCTATGCGACGATATACGTGTGCCTTCACCCCTAGCAAGCTAGCATCACACGGGTCAGGGGTTGTGGCTGACACCAAGCAGTTCAAGTAACCTGTAACAGGGATTCTGGGAAAGTAGAGAGAGCCCTACTAGAAGTGTGGTTTGTGCCCATCTCATAGCAAAGTTGGGGGCTTTCAGTGGTTTTGAATATTTGCTATTTCCCTAACTTCTCTTTAGATTCTTTGGCCTCAAAGAAAGTACTTTAGTGTACAAGCAGTGTATATTGGTATGTCCAATGTACCTATTGCAAAATTGACGTGTGAAACGATGTCAGCCTCTAGAATATGCGTAGATTTCTTTATAAACTTCCTTTGTTCTCCCTCAGCCCTTTGCTAGTCATGTCAGGGACACTGTAGGCAATTATTTGAAGCATCCCTAACCTATTCTATGTGGCATGTAATTACTTCTGGTACAATATGTGGGTGTGTTTTATGTTTAACACAAGAAAGTTAATGAAAATTGGGAAGAAAACAGTGGCAGTGGGATTCCATTCCTTGCTGGAGATGGATACCAGAAACGGTGAGAAGTGCCTGGCCTTGAATCAGTCAACACTGGAATTGTATTGCTTTTGCTTCCATTCTCTTCATCAAGGTATGTGATATATTAGTTAGCTCCAGATTTGCTAACTGGATTGCAGCTGGGGGATTCTGTGTGGAAGCTGTTTCTGGCCCAGCTGCCCTGGTTGCCCTAGTGCTGCAACATTTTTATCCTTGCAGAAGAAGAACAGAGGCAGGGATGTGCCTAGGAATGCACGTCCAGCTTCTTCTCAGAAAAAAACCCGTATCTGTCCTTCTTCCTCTATCATCTCTTCTGAACTTGCCAGAAATCTGTTTACCATGCAGGTGGATTTGTGTCTTCTTTCATGATAAAGACCATCTTACTCAGCTAACCTGCTGAGGATTCATAGACTTTTAGACACTTCTGACTAGCTCTTTGATTAAAGCAGTGACTGAAATGGGCAGGTCTGCTGATCCCCATTTGGATCTGTGGGCCATCCATTCTGGCATTACAGACAGATGGTTTAATTTGAATTTCTCAGTATTTATGTACCAAGACAGGAACATCAGCTCTGGTTCTGACTGATGGCTCTGACCCATGAGTAAGTCTTTAGTACTTATGTGGTTGGTTATTAGGTATGAAGTCTGGTTTTGTTGGTTGGGTTTTTTCTTTTTGTTTGTTAGTTTTTGTAGTACTGATATGCATGTGACTACAGGAGCTACTCAAGAGAGCAGATCCGTGAGCCCTTTCTGGTGGGGTCAGCCTGGTTTTGTGAGGCATCAGTAGAAAAGATAGCAAAAAACCCCTGGTTTTTTAAAACAGTATGGGTTTAGAGCTCCCAAATTCCCCTAGAGTTTGGTGGTAATCAAGTGGTCATTCTTAATATCTGATTTATTTTACACTTTTTTCCCATATTAGATTAGCTCCTGTTACATACTAATTATCTAAAATATTATTACATAATTTGGTATTATTTTCAACTCAAAACATTAATAAATGTTAGTATTTCAATTATTTAAATCGAGCTGCATGAATGATTCAAAGTGAACACTTTATTTGATCATGTTACCTTATTTCTGTTGCAGTATATCCACAACCATGTTCAAATGTTTTTAAATTTATTACTAGACAAATACATTTGCATATTTTTCACACAGAATTGATCATAATGTTGAAAATTTTATCTGGAACATAGGTGGCTTATTTCAGACTGTCTAAATAAATCAAAATATATTGTGCTTGTTCTTGTAAGGCGAGTCTTATAAATACTCTACAAATTTAAAATCTGCTTCCAATAAGTGGTTGTGTTGTACTGATTTGCCTTTTAAATTCACTTTTGGTGAAAAACAGTGAACATCTACTTATTTTTGCACTTTAATCGGTTTCAGTTTTTTTAAAAAAGTGTAAAGATCACATAGAAGAAGTAGGGTGCTTACCTTGCTGTTCTGCAACTTCGTGTCGTGTAACTTTTGCTCTGCAAGTTTTTTTTTCATTCACTTTTAAATCAAAGGCAGGGAATGAGGTGCAGAGCAGATGCCTCCTATACTGTGTCAGTTCACTAAACCGCAGGCTGTGGTTTAAGGGAAGCAAGGTATTCACTAATTTTAGTTTATGTAGAGCTCCTAGGATGTTCATTGGCCTACTGTAGACTCTTAGGAGTTGTATCCAATTTGAAAATACCTCCTCTCTTTTCTTAAGTCTGTTCCACTGCCCATCAGTTCCTGTCTCTTAACTCATGCTCATTTTCTCATGCTCAACCCCTTTGTTTCATCTTTTTCATAAGTTTATGACCAGTCACCTAAATAAAGTGATCTCACCAACTTACCCTGACTGGGAAGTTAACAGTGTGCACTACACACTTGTCCCTTGGTGGTACATTCATCAGTGCAGTGATAACTATTTTTTTAAGACTATCTGTGTGATTTAGCATCCCAAGTGATATTTCCCAGTGACCTTAGAACGAGACAGTTCGTGAGAGGCATCACCCCAAAGGGCAGCGCTCCTGGGCAGCTGCTGCCAGCGGTGTCCCGCTTTGGCCACTGCCTCGGGCTGCCAGGAGCTGCTGTGATGGGACACGGCCAGCAAAGCCACTGCTCTGTCAGGCCCCTCATTGCGGCGAGAGAATTACGGGACATTAATCCTTTTGAAATGGCCTTGCTAATTCTTGCAGTTTAGTTCCTGTGAGCCTGAGTTTCTCCTCCCTTGAAGCCTACACATTTTATTAGGTATTGTAAGTGGCTACACCTGCAGTTTTAAATGACTAACGCAAGTGTTATAATGGTCGCGATCAGTCAAAGAAAAAGTTCAAAGTTCAAAGGTTGGTCTTTTGTAACTGGCGAGGAAGAGCTAGGGGATAATAGCTTGTTAATGTTATTTACCTCATTCAGCTGAAAAACTTTCTGTTGTGTAAAGACATTTACGTGGGCAATTCTGGGCATTGTCATTTGAATAGGGGTTAAATTATTCTGTTTTGTCATTAAGTGATCCTTGATTGGCAATCCATTACACAATGGGTGATCATTAAGGAAAGGCCATAAAACTGTTACACCAGTTAAGAGTGAATGGTGAACGAAGCCAGATATCTCCAAGACCCGTCGTCCCCCCCACCACCAGACTACAGCTGCTGGAGAAGCAATTTAAAGCAGAAAGGACTTGGAACAATTTAGAACAGTCATTTATTCTCTAATTTTGTTTTGAGAATATTTACACTGAGATGAACAGTAGATAAACCTTCTTATAGTTATCTAAAGTGTGTTTAGTGTTGTCAGGTCTCCTGATTTTATTATTTAGGCATGAGCAGGGTTGCTCTGTTTAAAACGGTCTGTATCAGAATATTAGTCTTACAAATAAAAACGAACTGTGGTATATTAATTTCGGAGAAATTATGAAAATGAGGCAGAAGCCCAAATCAAAGAACTCAAGAACTGGCTAACATAGAAGGAAATGCAACTTACTTGTTGAAATTGCCTCCAAATCCAGATGTTAATGGTGTTCTAGGCCTGAGCCATGGCTTTTGTGGGCCCTAGGCTGATGGCTGCTAATCAGATCCAGATGTTTTCAACCCTAAGTTTTCTGTCAAGGGACGTGACAGGCTTTTCAGTCTACTGTAAATCACTTAAATTGCTGTAATGTTTAAGGTAGGCCAGAGCCCAGATTGTTCAGTATATATTTATTAGGGCACTGGTTCTGCTGTGGTTGGACCTGTCCAAGTACAGTTCCTATGCTCCTCTCTCCCCAGTGTGGTCCTGGCCCTGGCTCCTGGCTGGCCTCCCCTGAACTATTTCATCCCATTGAGGAGCAGGGAGGCACAGGGTAGGAACCTGTGGCTTAGGCAGGACAACTCTCTGGTCAGTTGTCATGGGACCAACATGAGGAGGTTCTCACACTGGAGCAAATTGATGGCTTCCAGCCAGCTTTACCTGACTTTACCATCCTTATCTTTTGCAGTTGCAATGCTCTAGGTGACCCCTGCGGACTGGGTTTTCCAGCAGCTGTCCAGATAGTTTCACCCACGCTCTTGGGAATGGTGATTTTTCCATGACTAAAAAGCCAATGTAGCATTTAACTAAAACTGCAGAGCTAATTAACTGCTTAGTTATTTGTCCTTGCTTCTTTATATTCCAATTACAGTTGTGGCTTAACCCATTTGAGAAAGGGCCTGCTACATGGCTTGCAAAGAGACCTATTTTTTCAACTACAGTTGAAAAGATAAGATTCTTTCCTAGTAATTAAAGATGTGCTGCTGCAAGCTGTGAAAGCAGACTGTAAACAGCCCACTGTGTGCTGGGGAGACTGTGAGCTGAGGCTCTGCCTGTGCTTTCCAATCCCCCCAGATGCGGAGTCAGACACCCAGTCTGCAAACATTCACTCTTTTGCTTGACTTGGAAGGATTCATTGTCTTCAGGGCCTTTGGAGAGTATCATGGTGACAAGTGTATGAGATCAGATGTTACGCTGTAAATCTGCCTTTAAAAGGGAAAAAAGACAAGAAATAGGAAAACATCCATGTTTTTACATTGAAGTTCCAGCCCAGTGATAGTCAAAGATGTTTTGAATAGCAACAGACAAAGGTGTTTTAATACATTCTGTGTATTTTACAACATCTGAATTTCTCTTTAAACTTGTACTAGGTAAATGTTACTCAGTTGCCCTTTTAGAAAACAACAATTTGACTTTTTTTCCCTCTTTGTATTCTGACAAATATTGGTCTTGATGAGTGTTAAGGGAGTAAAAACGCTAAACATCAAAGTGCTCATTATCAACCAGCCAGCTGCACTCCCCCCTGCACCTCCTCATCACACACAAACCTGATCTTTTCTGTGGGGACCGTCTCCCCCAGAGACACAGAACAAGTTCTTCTCTATGCTAACAGTGCACAACATTGTCAAATGATGTGTAATGATTTTATAATGTGAACTAATGCCACTAGGGACTGAACTGAGACTTCCGATTTCATTACACTCAATGCTGAGAGTGGCTTGGAATATGAATTTGGGGCAAAGATAAAAGGTTATGTTGGTGTCCTTTACCTATCAACCCTCGACCAGTATTACTTGACATGGATCCAGACAAAGATCTCACCTCAGGTATGTCAGGAAAAAAATATTTGTGATTTATGTATGTTTCTATCAAACACTGTGAGTGCTAAAATGTACATTTTACATCTTTGTGCCATGATTGAAATCTTAGCATAAGTCAGAAAAAACTTCATCTCTATGTCAGAATCAGCTCCTGGCTGGCCAAGATGATGTTCCTAAAAGCTACTGTTGGCTAACATTGGTCTGCAGTTTTTGCATTATAACGCTTAGAGGTGAGATTTTCTTCTTTCAGTTTGTTTGTAATTAAAATAAATGTATTAGTTAACCTTTAATTTATAGGTAGCTCCAGAAATGTAAAGGTGCCACATGTATTTACACTGTGCACTAGATTTATGGTCTATTTTGTTGAACTGAATAAAACTGTTTTATGCAGTGACAGAAATATAACTACAGTAGCAAATGGTGCTCCTTTACCTATTATTATCTGTGTTACCATGAAGCCGAGGATACCTGTCTGATTTAAGTTATTTCATCTTTCTCTGTCCTAGGAGACTGTGAAAAAGAGAAAAAATGCCGTAACATTTTTCTCTAGAATGGATAATGTGGGAATTAGCTTCCTTCTTCATTCTGATGTAAGAAAAAAAAACTCAAACAGCCCAGGCTTTCAGTCAAATTCTCATCTACTGTACGTATGTCTGGTTCTATTGTTTTCAAGACAGTTTATCCCATTTGTACCACCAGAAAATGCAGGCCATGCTAGTGACAGGAGGGAGATGAACACCCTCAGTCTCCAGCTAATTTTCAAATGTAATCTACCTGCTAATGTGTGATATGGGAACTAAGTGTCCTTTATATACTCTTAAAACACTTCAGATGCAAGAGGGATAGAAACTAATCCACCTTCAAAGGCAATTATATTGGGAATTACACTACTTCATGCAGTAAACTGTATTCAGTACCCTGCCCTTTTTTTCCAGCACTACACCATTGCTCCTGTTTTAGATATGAGTAAGAGTTAATCGTAAGTCAATTAAATTCAATATGTGAAATGGAAAAGAGAATCCTTGCAAAGATATAAAAGCCTCTAAAGCATAAGTGGTGATTAAGCTTGTTTCCTCTTCTGCTTATACATACTGGACAAATGATTTACTTTCATCATCTAATATATTTAAACTATCTTGGTTGTAGGGGTCACAGCCACTGTGAGATGGGAGGAAAGACAATACTAATCAAAAGTAAACCATGCCACTTTTTTTCTCCAGTGCCGCTAATCTTAATTGAATCAATCTCGTGGCATATGTTGACAGTGAAAGATTACTCGAACCTGGGAGGCCAAGCTGGACAGAGCTTCCAGAATAAATAAAAAAAAAAAATCTTCCTTAATCATTAATTTGTTCATTCACTCCCATTTGCTTCCATTCTTCAATGTCTTAGAAGATGTACCCCATGCAACCTTCCTCTTTAGCAATCATTTCCAAGTGTTCCTCCCAATATGCTCATGTGCTTTTGAGGAAACTAATTTGCCTGAGATGAATACAGCAGAGATGCTTTTTTTTCTTTTAAGAGAAATGTAGTTGGATTTTATGGAATTGAGCATTTTGTGAAAAAGGATAGCATCTCTAATGAATTGCAACAGAAACGAGTTAGTTTTGGAACTGAAATATTTCCTGTTTCAGAATATTGGGTAAATCCTACTTGGCCTAGGATGGAGTTGAGGAGTAGTTTACAACCTATTCACAGATTCACATTAGCCCTAGTCCTATGAAAATAAGGCAGAAAGGTGAAAACCTTTGAAGTTCATGGAAAAACTAGAGAACTTTGTACAGACATAGTGCAAATATACATGAAGGTTCCACAAATCTATAATCATAACAACCAAAAAAATTGTATTATTCTGTCAGATTAATTTTTCCTCCAGGATTTTACTGAATTTGGTACTGTTAGAATGCCATGTTGATTGTTACTTAAATTTTATTATTATTTTGTTGCTACTGAACAAGCAGACTCTACACACATACTTGTGCCCCCTTCCCCAGTTTCTCAGCACTATATATATGCTGAATTATAGGTTCATCAACATTGCAAAGTTACTGAAATAAATCTGTTAAGTCATAAAATTGAGGAAGACACTTAGTGGATGAGCTAGGATTTCTGCTCTGGCCTTCATATCTGCAAATGTTTGTGTTTGCTGAATTATGAGTGTGAGAATCTTAAAAACCTAAGACCTTGAAATGAAGTCTGAAAGGATAGAAGCATCCTTGCAGAATCAGGACCTTAAAGGCTACATCGAAGTCTCTCTAAAGATAAGGCTAGATTAAACCCATTCCTTCTAACAAATAGTTTTAATTAAATAATGTTGGTAGGTGTGAAGTTAAGGTTTTGATGAACAACATTGTTCATATTTTATGTAATCCATTATGAGCCCATATAATTTAAAACATTGTTATATTGTGCATTAATAAGATTCCTATGCAACTAAATGGTATTTGATGATGAAAAGCAGGTTTACTGGGGAGGTGCAATGAAATTTCTAACATAGGAGCAAAACCATGCTAGAAATGCTTGTTTGTGCTGAGCATATATTGTCTACATGAAATTTAAACATGAGAGTGTGTAAATAACATTCATTTATTTTCCCAATACATTTATTCTGTTATAAAGTAACTCTATTTATTATTCCATTTGATTTGGGTATGTGCAGACAGAATTAGTCCCTTAAGAGACACAGACTCTTAGGTCGTTTCTCAGGGATTGATTGCACTTTATAACTTCTTCCCAAAGCAAGGAAGTCACTTTTAACTTATTCTTGCATTGAAAAAAACAGATCAAATATATTTCTCAAAAAATGAAAAATCCTTCATGTTTTAGTAGCCTAAGTCCGTATCATTTACAAAATTACCCAAGAAATTTAATAGGAAACCCCAAACCTTTCAAATGACAAAGAAATAATTTCATCCATATTTAAAATCAAGAGAGCATATTTGGTAAAATTCCTGACTCAAGCCTGCCCTCTTTAAAAGTGCCATCTTGTTTTATTTTGATGTATATCTTTATAGCAGAATAATTAGCATTTTACAAATCAGTGGTGGGGAAGTTGTTCACATTATTCTGAGGGCAATAAATCCACATACACATAGTTTTGTACTATAGAGATCATTTAAGTGAGTGTAATTTTAACATTTTGATGACAGTTTTAGGATCCTACCAAGCAGTGATAAAGCTAGCAGTTATACTATGTGATAATTCTGCCTTTCATTATGATGCAGTTTCTCCATACTAAATCAGGCCAAGATGCAAGCTATTACCCCTGGGCAAAATTCATTCATTATGCATGTACGTTATTCCTAAAATTATTGATAACAGTTTTCATAATAGTTATTTTTCATTCATTAACTTTTGCAGCTGCATTAGTATTTTTGATATGTTTATTAGTCTTGAGTTTTTCTTGAATAATAAATACAATCTCAGAGACTCTTATAGTTTCTTAAAGTTGAAAGCTCTCATCAGTTTTGATGCTGTAGGGCCACAGTGCTGTTGTGAAGCCCTGAATTAAGCTGTGTTTAGGGAAAATATTAGAAAGAGGGTAATGAATGTCCTGTGCAGTTAAAGACACGGCCCAGAAACCTTTTTTTGCTGCGAGGAAAGTAAGAAATGAAGCTGCTGAAGCTGATAGCATTTCATGAGTGTAAACTTGGTACCAGGTTTGCCATCCTATGTGAAATGCGGAGGTATTGGCTGATCAGAGGAGTCAGTGGCTGGAGCCCTCAGCAGCTGGGAATTTCAGCAGGTCACAAAATGGGCTGTGCTGCCAGAGATGCTCATTTGCAGCAGAGGAATTTAAGGGCCAGGCTATACTTTTAGTCAGTTCTGAGGACATATGGAAAAGAGTGAAAATTCATCAGTAATATATTTTTTTACCTGCTCTTTTATCGCCTTACTCTTGAGATCATTGTGGTCTATAAGATTAACTACATTGAAAACAGCAATTTTCAGTTGGATCTCACCATCTCTTTTTGGCAGATGGTGCATATAAGATGATACCATCTCCTCTATCACTTGGTTTTGTGAAGCCTGGCTATAATAGGGGCAACCCAACAGAGTAAGAGACAGCATGGCATAGGAGGAGGTTTCTGCATCAGCAGATCTGGATATAGTTGAGGATATGTCCTGTATGTTGACAAGGCATTGTTTCTGTGGTGTGTGAAGCCAGTGCTGAGCTGAGGAGAAGCAGGTGCAGTGCAGTAGCTCATGGGACTAAGGGAGTTGCGCATCACCTTTATTGTCCTGGAACCAGTAGCCATTCCAGCTCCAACTTGTGTATGTCCTACAAGGTGCCTTTATCCTACAAGATGCCTTTATCTGTTCCCAGCATGCCATATTTTGGCCTGGATTTATCTCACTTAATTTCAAGGACTTTCTATGACTATAGAGGCAGTCTATGGTAACCAAGTTCACCACGCAGGGAGTTAGCTGAGAGTGTGCTCTTTCCTTAGCGTACTTTGTTGCCTCCTTGTCAGGGATGTGTTTGAAATGAGACAAGAGAAAAGAGCTGGCAGGGGTGGCAAGAGGAGATATTTCCCCTCACTGGCTGAATGGCTCTTATACCTCCTTCACATTCAAGGAAAAGAGTAAATATGTGTGGAAGTGAAAGTCATCCCTCAGTAGGATATCTTTTCCTATATTTCACATTGGTTTTTAACAAGACACCAAACACCTTATGTAAGATCAAGCAGAAATACTCAGTGTTACCCCAGATAATCAAGTAAAACTAAGAAAAGGTCTAGTATTCATTAGACATTTTGTTATCTTCCAACTGTATGAAGTGCTTTCTTTGGGGAATAACTTCAGAGACTTGGATTTTCATGGTTCGCTAACTGTAATAAATAAATCTGAATAAATCCAAACTTCAATGCCAGGGACTGAATCAAACTCACTTATTTTTGTAGTGAAAATATCCTGGCATTAAAAGGCTTAGCATGTTGGGCTGTTCTGTTTAACAATGAGATGAAAAAATGCTGCAGATGACTGTAGTAGTAACTAAAAAATACCAGAACTCTTCTTTAGATTCTTTTAAAGAGATGGTTTGAAGTTGCACGCTCAGACTTTTTCTTCACATTACTAATCCACTCTCCTGTGACCTATCTTTAGTTTGATATTGAGTCAGGAACAAGAACTGGAGCTTCAGCTGACCCCAAACATTTAGTTACATTAATCACAGGGCGTTTTTGGACTCTGAGCATACTGAATGAAAGACACTTTCTTGCAAGACATTGATCAAACAGTCTACAGGTATCACTACATCGAGGGACATTAATCATCTGGTGCATTATCAGTTCCACCAGGAGAATATGTAAATGTGATTCCTGTCAATGATAAGGGAAAGCAGAATTTATTTTTAAAAGTGGTCCTTCTGGAGCTGTTGATATAATCTTACCTAAGACAATAGGTTGCAAAGATACATTTTAGCAGGGCTGCCAATGAACATAAAGAACAAGCAAATTAAAGCCATCAAAAAAAAAAAAAAAAAAAAAAAAGATAGTAGCTGTACTTCAGTCACTTGTGGGAATTGCTGTTTCACTATATTGTGGAGGAGACTTTTTCTGCTTAATAAAACAGGGCAGTTTTCTGAAAACTCTTATAATTGCTTTGTAACCACAAAAAGCTTTATTTAAGAGTGATGCTATTCTATTCTATTCTATTCCATTCCATGCTCCAGTGCTCTAGGCCTGGAATACACCTGTGATATACTTGCCTTGTGGCTGAGGATGTGATGCTCATACTTACTGTGAAACTCTGAGGCAATGCCTCACCTTCACAGATGGCTCACCTTCACTCATATTAATGGGGTTGCCTGGCTGAGGGTTGCAACGTGCGTCTTGCTGAAAGGATTCTTGCATAGATTTCCTTATATAATTGACTTATTTACTCTATTTTTTTTTAAATAATAAAAAGGGGTTTTACTTTACTGTTTTTCCTTCCTTCCTTCCTTCCTTCCTTCCTTCCTCCCTTCCTTCCTTCCTCCCTTCCTCCCTTCCTCCCTCCCTCCCTCCCCCCCCCTCCCCCCCTCCCTTCCTTCCTCCCTCCCCGTGCCAAATTAGCACATGCGAATATGCATTCAGTCAGTGTTGGGGGTGTGAGGACATATTTCAGGCAGAATAATTTTTTGAAGTCTTGACTGAGGGGATTAGAGACCTAGAGCAGGGAAATTGTTAGAGATTGAGTATATAAAACAGGCATCTCATTTCTACTTCTTGTCTCTTTAGGGTTCTTTTCTACTTTCCCAGCATCTTTGGGCTACAAAAGTTGAACAAGGAGTCCTATGGGAAGACAAGAGGGCTTGTCTGTAGAGGGTATGGCTCTTGGTGACTTTTGGTCCCCAAAGGCTGGAACAAATGCAGTGCAATCTGTGTGCAAAGGCTGAGGACAGAGTTTGCTTTGGGTCTAATCTTGGCTCTGTCCAAGTCAGGAGGAAGTTCTGCAGCAGAACAGGATCACAAAAGAGCTTAGGATTTTTTAAGCAATTTGAAGAGCAAATGGGCTAAATTCTGAAGTTTTGGGGGAAGAGGGCTAAAAAGTATTTTTGAGAGATTAGGGTTAGAAAGTCATGTAATTTATGCCTTGTCATCTTGTAACTGAGACAAGATCCATAGGGTTTGTGTTTTCTCTCCTTACAGTACAGCATTTGTCTTTCTCTAATGGTCAGCATTATGGTTCTCATTTAAATGTGGAAGAGTTAGGAAAACTTGAATGTATTTGCAGTATGCCTGTATAAACACAGACGTGATTAACTACATATGCACAATGCTGCCTGGGAAGCTAGCAAAGAAAACAAGGTACAATTTCTGCATATGGAAAAAATCTCTTTGAATGTCCCTCCTTTTGCATGTTTAATACTGTTTGTCATCAAGTTGCAACCATGTGCCCTTCATAATTATATTTACATGTACTTGTAGTTTTTTTCAAGGTTAGAGGATTATGTCTTCACATTTCAATAATTAGTGATAAAGTGTATTGTAAGTGTCTTATGGATTCCCTTTATTATCTCTGCACTGTTGAGCAAAATCGTAACAGAGTTCTTAGGTTAAAGTTCTTGTTGAAATGCAGGATTTTTGTAGACACATCCCCATCTCCGACTGACTAACGTTGCGAGGATGCCGCTGTATCCTTGGGACACTCAGTATGTAGCTGCATCTGCTCACATAATGCTGCGAATGGCAATTTAATAGGAAGCTTTAAAAGTTTTAGGTTTACTATTTAAAAAGAAGAAAATAGATACAATATTTCTGGTTTGCATTGGACTTTGTATTTCTCAAAGACTTTTCAGAAAAAGACAGGCTGCCGATATTCTTCCTGAGTCCTCTTCTGCTTCTCTAGAGCCCACGACTGGAAGTTAGTTAGATGTTATTTATGCAAATATATAATATGGAAATAATGTAGGCTTTCAACAGACCATGGAAACACTTAAAACAGTAAAAGAAACTCATTATTTGCTTAGGAAAGGGTATAAACTATTTGGTCTAACCAGATATCTCAAACCGGGATTTTTCGTTGCTAGTGAGAGCTGGAAATGTCAAGTCTGCAGACTGTCACCCATTGCACCTATTTCTCTCTTCCTTCCCCTTGTCCCCTGAGTTTTACACTTCTCCCTTCTCCCCCATATTTCTTTAAATATTTCTTTCACTCTCTTCCACCCTTCTTTCTCTTAGTTCTCGGTTGTATTACCACACTGGAATATTTAAGAGTGTCTCTAATGAAACAGGACTTCTGCTGCCAGCAGTCATTTTTCTAAGGTGTAATCAACTAACTGATAAAAATAGCTGATTATAGCAGCAAGTTCATGCCACAGCAGTAAAGAGAGACTTAGCATTTCCATTACAAGACTCATTATTGAGAGGTTTATCGCTTAGTTATTAAAAAGAAGGTGTCATGAAATTTGGCATTTGTAATTACAGTAGAGGGAAGTTTTTCTGAGTCCAGTATTTAAAAATCTGGTTTATTTCATCGATTCCTATTTCACTGTCATGGTCTGTGGGCATAGAAACAATAAATAATGAGAAAAAATATGTGCCCATACTAGTGCTAGTGGCAAATGGTAGAGGTGGATAAATAGTTTGTAACAGTGCAGAATAAAAATTGTTGCTCAGGTCTTGAAAGCGGTGTCCTTAAGCCAAATCAGAGCCCATCACACAGCAGACAAGGAGAAAGCCAATACCACAAAATATGTCCTGGTTGGTTTGGCTGTTCTGGCCCTTAGAGGGACTGTAGAGCCTGAGGTCTGGGGCTAATACTTGACTTGCACACCCATGGAGGCTTCAGAAATTCCGGTAGGTGATGATGAGCCAACTTCACTTCTGAGACCACTTCTTCTCTGTTTGCTTTTTCCTTTGGGAAGATCTAACTCATAGCTGATGCCTTATCAATAATAATATTGATATAATATCACTGTATCACAAGAGGTTCATGCCGTGGCCTGACCCAGAGGAAACTTTCAGAACAGGAAGAATTTGTCTGGTTTTCTGCTTCAGATTGATCAGGTCTTTGTGTCCACTGTGTTCTGGTCTCTGCTCTTCCTTTAGAATAAATTTTGTCTTCACTAAAGGTCTTCTAAGGTCTTCTCTTTTAAAGCAGATTTATGGGCTGTTGGAGATTCCATCTGGGGATAACAGAGTGGTGTGTAGTATCTGGGATGTGTTCAAGGTCCAGAGAACACAAATGAAATTCAGTAGATAAAATATATATTGTTAGAAAAATAATTATATTAATGTAACTTTGAAGGACAGTAAAAATAACAAGAGCGATGGAATTCAGAAGGCACACATTTTGTATCATACATATAAATATAAAATTTTAACAATTTTATTAACTTTTTGGAATTGTTTTTACTGCAGAGGCTGAGTTTGTATTAGCTGTCCCTTCCCTTGAGGTCACTGCAATGGAGCTATATTCAATGTTGCCATAACCTTTTCTTTTTTCTCCCCTTTTTCCTTTCCTTTTGAATGAAAGTTCAAATGAAAAGTGTTCAACTTTGAGAATATGAGCCTTGTTTATTGCAACAGAACTACTTATATGCTTACAGATATGAAAGTAGAGAAAGGCATGCAAGAATTACATTCTTTTTAACATATGTCTAAAGGCCTTCAAATAAGAGGTGAGCTATTTGAAATTTTAGTGATGTCAATATCCTCTCAGGTCTGGGTATGTTCCTTTTGTTTCAACAAATGCAGACAGGTTTGCATCCCAGTTATTTCCAGGGGATTTTAATTCTATTTTTTTCATTTATGCTTCATTCAGTCCTGGCAAGTTCTTTTGACATTTCTAAATGGAGGTTCTCTTATCTCAATGTATGTATTTATCTTCATTTATGTTTTGTTAGAATGTTGCCTTATTTTTCTGCAATGCTGTAGCTAATTTTAAAATTTTCTTTACCATTCTGCTGTGCTTTTTTTTTTTTTTTTTTTGTTCTGGGAAAGGTGGCTTTTAAAAAACAGATAGATATTCAAAAACCTCCATTTACCATACCTGAATTGTTCTGGTTCAGGGTGAGCAAATACTAGAGAAATGTTGTTTACTTGGAATTTTCAAAGATGTACCAAGGCAGCCACCTGGAAATATTAAAAAGGGAGGGCTGAGGTATTTATGAGGAGCACCATGGTGGCTTTCTCCATCAGGATCTTCCTAAGAGACATTGTTTATAAATGGATTATGAGCTTCAATTGTTTTATTAGGATTTTTATTTGTGCACGTTAAAGCCAGGTGAATTACAGCTGACCCACACTTGCTGCAATTGCTGGGCAAGTCTGTTCCCCAGATACCTGAGGAGATACACCGCGTGTTTGGTAACTGTGTAATTTGGGAATGTGAGTTCACCTTCAATTTTAAGTTTGTCTTTTCTTTTAAATAGTAAAATACTTCTAGTAATAGGGCCATACATAGGAAATTCCGATCCTGATTTTCTAATGCCCCTCTGTTGGCTGTTGTAGACCTGGGTCCTTCACTGCTTCTCTGTCTGGCCACCCTGCTGGAAGGGGTAATGCCTGCAGACATGAAGTGAGAACAGATTGCTGATGAGCTGCCTTGTCCCTTTTAGATTTTAGGTTTCTGTGGATTTAACTTGCCTGGACTGGATACAGTTGTTTGCGTGCGGACAAGATGGTTATGTGCAAATTCCCCATTAGACTTCAACCAGAAAAGCCTTTGAGGAAGAAAGAGTAGATATTCTACCAGGCTTATTGGTCTGAAAATGGGTGGTTTGTCTATGAGTCTGTGGTCTGTGTGCACAGTGGCTGTCCATGGATTACCCCTTCCCTGCTGCCTTACAGGAGAGTCTGACAAATCATTTGTTTTTAGCATGCTACCATGTTAAACCCTTGCTTTGCTAACATGTTCCTTGGGCTGCAGTCTGGAGACAGAAGATATTTCATTGGTTGAATCTATGTGGAATGAAAACTACTGCCTTTTGAGAGCAACATCTCACAGGGGGAAGGGGAGGAGGGAGGGCACAGGAGGAGTGTGTTGATTGGGACTGACATGCGCCTTAATATCTGATGTGGCTTTCACACTTGGAAATATTCAGGACTCCATATGTTCCAAAAACCCCACTGAACAGTGCATATAACATTGCCTTTATCATTCTTTAATCTCAGTTTAATTGCTGTGGTCAAATTACCCCACACTTAATAACCCACAGCTTGGTATATTATTTAATATGGTTGACACATACTTTGTTTTAAATGTCAGTGCTGGTAAAGCCCTGGAGTTGGCAATGCTGTGCATGATAGATGGCAGAGGAGATGGATCATCTGTTCTTTGTCTGTGCTGTTGGTATGTTGGCTGCAACTTTTTCAACTGTGACACTAGACTCATGCCAAACCCAAAGCTACTGAATGGGTAACATTATCCCTTGTATCTGATGTTTTGTAGCTGATCATTCTCAATTTCTCCGGCTTTTTTTACAGGAATGTGTAATATTATATCACCCAAGTCGAAGTGGTGAACTAGTGTTGTTCCAAATGGGCTGATTTAATTATTTCAGCACCCAGTGGCACCTTTGTTATTAAAGGATTTTCACAAAGCAGTACATAGTCTAATTATGAATTTACACAAGAGACCGTAACAGCATCTGCTGGGTAAATAATATACATTTGTAAAATGGTCTAGCTACTAATTTACACAGCCGACCACTGAGACAATGAAAGGCTGTGGCATTCTGTCATGTCAGCTCTCAAACACTTCCAACATTCCTGCTTCTCCTTACAACTGTTAACAAAACAGAGAAAATCACGTAACTGAAACTCCCTTCTAGAAAAAAACAGGACTGTTTGGCATTGGTGAATTTAGCTGCAGTTTCATTCAGAGCTTTTTTTCTTGTCCCCAGCTGGTAGCAGAGAATGGAAAGTGCTAATCACACATATTTTGGGGCCCACATCTACATCAGCAAGAGCATGCAGGTTAAGAAGGAGGCGTACATTTTCATTCTGGATTGCTGGCTCTGTTCTCTTGGTGCAAATCTGTTCTCAAACCAGATTAACATCTCCAGAGACTTTTTCCATGCATGGAAGAGCCTAGGATGGGAGATACATGCCACTGTAACTCCTGTGTCACATTCCTACAACAATGTTCAGACTTCAGCCAGGACATGCTTATCTGAAAAATCTTTGCCTACAATCTTGGTTCCTTGCAGCTATAAAAGTTTGATGCCTGTTGCAGCAAAACAGGGGCTGCACTGACTTGTTCTGGGAAGGCTGGTTGGTCTGAGATCTGCAGATGCAAGTGCAGTTCACTCATTGAGAACAGTTTGGCCTTTTTTTGGCATCTGGGTGTTGATACAGAGGCACAAATTATCCACTTCTGAGAGCAGCTATGATAGGTTCATTCAGCTCCTGGGTAACAAGATGATGACAGCTGGGGAGTAAATTGCTGGTGTAAGGTAAAATTTTTGCCAGATCAGTGAGACTGACATTCTTAGTCTGGAACCCATTAGTGATTAGTGAGAATAAGATTTAAGATTTCTCAAACCCTCAGCTAAATGCAGCTTTGCAAACTGGAAAGTAAAGCTTTAGCTATGGCTTAGTGCAGAGAAGAGCTCAATGTTAAGAAATGCCTTAAGTATCTTAGGCATCCATGGATATGCAGTTGTCTACCAAAAAAAACCAAACCAAACTGAAAAAGACTGAGGAGAAAGAAATACAAAGCAGCATCCACTCTGGGATCCTGTCTTCCTGTGTTTCTGGAAGGAGAACATAGTGGTTTCATTGCCATCTGTGCAGTAGGAGGCCCATCAACTTGAGCTCTTATCTTTTGCATGCAGAAACCTGGACAAGCTCTCCCATAGCAAATCCCTCTTTATTTCCTCACAGCTGTCTCACCTATGTAAGCCACAGAGCCTTTTCCAGCAATGCTGAGAAAAGATTTATGTCTGCAGTACAGGAGAAAGTCTCCTTCCCTGTTTAAGTCTGAATTCTACATCAGCAGGCTGCATCTGGGGAAGGGAATTTGGACTGGTTTTCCCAAGTGCTCTATTTTCCATTTAAGCATCATGCTTAGGAAATTATCACAACAGAGCTTGTGTTTCACATTAAAACCACATCCGTGCTTCACTGTTAATTCAGAAAAGAAAACCAATATAGCTATTTTTCTTGATTCCTTGAGTATAGTATGGGGCAAAGACAGGAGAAAAGAATGGGAAAAATTAGAATTAGGGACTCTCCTTCCTCAAGAGGAGTGGTGATTCTCATCAGCTGTGCCTCTTGATTCTGCATCTGTGGTGTAATTACTCTCAAAATTATAGGAGAGTGGTATTGGAAAAGGAAATCACCAGTGCCCTAAACCAGAAAGACCCCTTTGAAATGACATATGGGACTATCAACCTATTGGACCTAAATACCTGATTTGTTTGCATGTAAGATCCTTTTTGCTGTTATGTATTTTAAGCACTGGCCTGTATTATTTGCTAAATGAGCAGCTGGATCTGTAAAGGATCCCGTTTTCACACTGACCAGGTAGAAGATACCCTCCGGATAAAGGAGAAATGTTTGTTCATTACGTGTGTTGTCTCTTTTGCATCACATTGCCTTCATATTGAAGGCAACACAGCAGTTTGTTGAAAGAAAATAAATATCTTTTTGCTTTGTTCCAGGCAGCAAAGTCTCTTTACAAAGCTTTTGGCTCTTGTCCAAGTGTATCACACCATTTGTGATGGCTTTATAAACTAAGCATAGCTTGAGAGAGTCAAGGATGAGTCAGACTGAAAGAAAACATACAATTAATACTTTGCTGTAAATTTGGGATTAAGATTATCCATGAAAATCAGAACTATTACCAGGCTGTGCATTGTGAATGGTGTTTGGGGGGGTTAGTGGGCAGTTAAGAAAGAGAAAAACTGTGTTTAAGATGAAAGCTGCTTTCAGTGAAGACAGGATCATAGCAAAAATGTAACAGGAGAAGTGAAATGTAATTAGGAACGTGACATTAATACTGGATTTGCAGAATGTTGCCCAACAGGTGGGTGGAGTTTATTTGACTTTGTTTCAGCTGGAGTATTGAACCACACAGATGCAGCCTTAGACTGTGAGAAAAAAGGTAACAAGAATGTTCAAATACGTGAGCTCCCACCACCAGCATGTGTCCTTGCTCTTTCTCTTCTAGCAGTAATAATCACCTCCCAGTTAAGATGGTTCTTGCTCTTCCTCTGTCATTCCTTGTTTCTGCAGCTCTGCACTGGAAAGCAGAGGGGATATTGGGTCTCCTTTCATCACAATGACAAGTCAGGGAAACATCTGTTTTAAACAAAATGTGCAAAGTTTTGAAAAATAATTAAGGTAGGTTTTTTGTCATTTTTTGTTTATGCCTGCTAGGCACCGATTTTATTAAAATAAAATTTATGAGTATAATATGAAGAGAAGTCATTTAAACGATTGAATTTAGAGTATTCAGAGAGGAAATCTGTGAAAGGCAAAATGTCCACCAGAATGGACAACACAAGTCCTGGACTCCAGGATGCAAGCATCAATATAGAAACATTTGTTTCAGTTTATGAACTTTTTTTGCAGTCCAGCTAAAAATATCAGCACCACCTGTGATACGAGCATCAGATTTATTATCAGCTTCTCAGGAATTGCAAAACAGCCTAACTCCACCCGACTGTTAATAAATCAGGTGCTGAAAGCACTTCAAATGAGAACTTTGCTGAAGAGACAAATAACTGACGAGGATCAAAGGCCCAAGTCAGTTAAACTGGCCATTTGCTCTTTTGGCGTAATCAGAATGTATTTTAAAAAAAGAAGAAAAGAGAAAAATAAATGGAAAAAAAAATTATGTGACATGATGCTTTTATCAGAGTAGGACAAATATTGAAGTGGGAGTGGACATCTGTAAGTCAGTCACCCCCATTCTGCAAAACTGAGTTTTCTAACATTGCTGAGTTAGTAAAGCTTGTGGATTTGATCCAAAGCCCACTGAAGTCAATGAAAAGAGAGTGTTTCTTTTGATTTCAGTGGTTTGGATCTGGATGTTGGAAGCTCCCTGCTTTGGACAACAAGCATCCACCCTCCCATGAAGCTGACTTGTCTCTTCATTGTATTCCCCTGACATCACACACATGCATAAAATAACTGACAGCCAGGCTTCCAATGAAAGAAATTGCCAGAAAAATATTGCAATATCCAGCTTCCTGGATTAATTAATAAAATTACTTGCTCTTCAACATAGATTACATGCTGGGCATCTATTTGGTGTGCTCTGGGGAAGGGGTGACAGAAAAGTTCAGTGTAGATGTAGGGAAGAGAGAGGAGGACACAGGTGAAGAAATACCATGACTATTGATTCATGCTGACAGGAATTTTTTTTTAAACATTGCATAGCTCTGATTCACATGAAAGATATTTGCCTAATTCAGCATCACAGAATATTCTGAATTGGAAAGGACCCACAAGGATCATCAAGTCCAACTCTTAAATGAATGGTCCATACAGGGATCAAATCTGCAATCTTGGCATTACTAGTGCCCTGCTCTAACAAACTGAGCTCATCTCATGGTCTTAAAATGAAGCTGTCAGCAACATCCACACTGGCAGCTTTACAGGATTGTAGCTCTAACTCTTCTTTTTGCCCTTGCACTGGATGTCAGCTGTAGGGATTTTATAATTCAGTGTCAACCAGTCTCCACTTCTGTTTGAGTTTCCTCTTTCCTGGGACCTCTTACTGGTGGTCTGCCATAGAAGACAGGTCATTGCTATGAACTGGGTGTTTTTTCTTTTTCTGGTTGACCATTCAAAGCTGTAACGAGAATTTTTGGATGATCATGTTGCTGTGTAGCAGTCTGGAAGTGGTCTGTATGTCAAGGTGACTATGGGCTTCATGGGTGCCTGCATTGTGCTTGGCAAATGATGGATTGACCCCGTGGGCGGCAGGAAGAACCACTGGAGGAGCACTAAGGTGAACAGGCAGGACTGAGGCACTTCTCCCACACTTGGTAGTGAAGCAAATGTGAGTCACAAACAGCAGTATAGGTGGAAATGGTGTTTTGCAAGAATTTAATGCAGAAACCCACGCTTTCAGGCTCCCAGCTCTAATGCTGAGGGATAAAGGCTCTCTTTTTCTTGGATACCCAGGTGCAGTGCCACTGATCTCAGCAGAGTTAGTCTGAGTTATAAGTAATGCAGGAGGGAAACCAGTCCTGTTCCTGTGGCAGTGATGCACACCTGAAAACAGTGCAGAAATGATGACTCAGGTCAGTGTGTGGTGCTCTGGAGTTTACTGTTTGCACATGTGCTTGGTTCTGTGTAAGAAACTGAAGAGCAACCTGGTTTATACTGGGTTGAGCGTGTGAGGAAATCTGTGGAGTGGCTGAGAGCTGTGCGTTTTCAACTGGGCAAACATCAGACAAGAGAAGAGCATGTTTGCTGTCCCTCTTTGCTTTGCCTTTGCTGGATAACTGACAGTAGGAGAGCATGCTCATTCCCACAGTGACAGATCCATTCACACCCAGCACTGTGCTCTGACAAGAGCCATTTCAAGCTTTGGAGTGATGTCTCCAAGCACAATGGGGCTCCACCCTGCACCTTTAGTAGGAATTCACAGAAGTGCAAGTCCTGGTGTTTGCTATGTGAATCTTCACTAGCCAGGCAGTGGTGTGCAAAAGGAGAGCTGCTGATGATGCAGCCCAAAGACTTGTTTTCAGAGAGCTCATGTGAATTCTGCTTTATTACTAGCACTTGGAAAATTATTTTCAGTCCTATGCTTTAAAATGAACCTTGAGCAACAAGCCTGTTTTGTTTAGGGCTTGCTTCTCTGTTTGCTGGATTGGCAGCAGAAAGGTCAATATTTCTGTCTTTGGCCTTCTTTGGAGTATTAAAGATACTTGAGTACAATAATTCTCAGTGTGGGATGCACTTCTTCTTAACTAATTTTCAAGAGAGCATATTGCAGCTTGGGCTGCCCTTCTGAAAACCAGGAGAGGTTCCCACAAAGGGTGTGAGCTGTGCTGGCTCAGTGGGCACATCCTTCCCCCATAAAACAACACACACCTCACAATGTGAGCTTCCAGCACTGCAAAACTGCAACAACCACCTCAGCTTTCCCAAGCTTAATTAATTAGTTGCTTTTAAAAATTATGGTTGCCTAATGTGGGATGACCTAGTGGAAGCTTTTTGATCTGTGTAGATACCAGGAAATTTTAGATTTGTTCCACTGTGTGTACTCGAGCAAATTAGAAGCTCTGAAGTTAGGAAATTGCATTTTCTGTGGCTGAGACTGAGCTGCACTGCTCTTTTGATACAGAAATTTTAGGAACATTGATGGTTGAAGCAGACACATCTGTTGTTTGTAGCGATTCTGTCAACAGCCCTCATGGTATACAGCCAGCCTAATAATCACAAGTGCTTCTTTCTGTTTAAATCCCAGAAAAAGAACTGACATCTTTTATCAGAAAGACAGACAATCTGTATCCCATGACAATTCCAGATTATGGATCCCAAGAGACTTTCCTTACATTCTTATTTTATCATGGAAATCACAGTTAGTGTTGTTTACTTTCTATACCTCCACACAGTTTTCAAGGTGTTGCCAGCAGGACCTGTGCTGATACTGACATGTGTTGTTGTCACACTGCAAGATCTGATAGAACACCCCTATATATATAAATATCAGTGTTTTCTTGGATCTTCCTTTGCTTTCAGTGGCTTTGGAAATTGTGGCACTAGTTAATTCACATGCTTTGTCTATTTTGTAGGCTTTTTTCCTACTTCTAAGGAAAGACTTGTAGACTGGTTTGGAGTATCACTCTCTTTTGTTGCTATTTTTATGGTAGGGAGCTATATATATGTCATTTTCTAGGTATTACTACAGAGTAGGATAAGAATAAATGTCTGGCGGAAAAAGAGAAACAGTGGCTATTTGGAAAAATAAGTGACTTTTGCCTGTTATTTTTTCTTTGTAATATTCCTGTCATGCTGCTTTGAAGTTCACAGCCCAGACACACATCAGAAGTTGGGGGGATGGACAGCAGAACTGCTAAGGAAATCCAGCCACACAGCCACACTCCAGAAAGCTGTTCACTGTCCTCTGTTGTGTTATAAAAGCTAAAATGTCACTCATGTTCCTTCCCTCTGGACTTCCCTCACCCTAGGGATCAGTAGTACATGAGAATGACCCATCCCTGGTGTACTGCCATCCACAAACTTATGATTTGTCATGGTTGAAGTTCCTTGAAACTGAACTTTGGGTTTGTGAGAACAGCAGGTTCTTCGTACTGATCCCCCTT
This sequence comes from Corvus cornix cornix, assembly GCF_000738735.6. NCBI lineage: Eukaryota > Metazoa > Chordata > Aves > Passeriformes > Corvidae > Corvus > Corvus cornix. Next base: position 10,558,579 of record NC_046341.1, on the reverse strand, counting down.
GATTTGATTTGCTTTCCCTGGCAGCCTGTCAACCTTCTCTAAAGTTATAATCATCTGTTTGAGGCTTGGGGCACATTTTCACTAAAAATATTTGTTCCTGAACTTCCCTACAATTTGTTCATTTTGTAAACAATAAACAAACAAGCAAGTATTAATATAATATATATTCATACACATATATATTCATAATCTTCTCTTCCACTTCAAGAAGGCATCTTAAAGACCAGTTCAGTGGTCCAATTTTCAGTGGGTCCTACAGCAGCCAAGTACACTGGATAATTCCTTTTTCTCACCAAAAATATAATTAGGGTTTTTTGCCACATGCAGAAGACAGGGAGTCTGGGTTTTCCTTTCTGAAGCCCACACAGTGCATTAGGTCAATCCAGCAGATGCATCTCAGGAGGGAGCAACATTCCTCTTACTTTTATTTGAACTTGAGATACCAAAAGATGCTAAAGCCTTGAGTTTTCATGTCATGACACCTAATGTAGTTTACTCCTACACAAAATGATATGTTAGCGGACTTGAGGGCTTTGCCTCATGTGTCCACAAAGCAGGGTAAGAATCAACACATAAATCCAAAGCCTACATTACTCCTTTCTTTTCTCTACACCATATATAAAGTGTCCAGATGGTTTGTGGCAATGGAATTGTAATGACAGTAGGATGGTAATTTCATCTTGAGTTTTACAAGCAAGAGGAGGTGCCAAGAAGGAAACCAGGTATGCAGGTTGCCAAATATATCTTCCATTTGTCATCTCAGCTAACAGGGGGTAAATTTTTTCTGAGTGGCACTTTGAAAAGGGAGGGGAGAAGAGAAGCACCCACTAATATTTGCTGCAGAGGTATCTCTGAGGAGTGGCTGATTTGGTAAGCTAAAGTATAGTCCTTCCTGCAGGAGGAGTACAGTGGGTTACTCATGCAGGAATTCTGGTCACGCTGTTGGAACTAAAGTACCTGGACGCATACCCAGATGGGAACAGACTCTGGTCTAGTGGTAATGAAAAAGATGGATCTTTTTTATAGGAGCTGGAAATGAAGAGAATATTTTTTGTCCAAACTGAGTCCTCTCACTTGGGGCCCCAGCAATGTTTCAGTCGAGAACAGCGTTCCCCATGCTCTTTTTGCAAAGTAAAGAGTCTTATAGAAATGTAAGTTTTCATACCAAATACCCTCAGAATTCAACAAGAAGAAAGGGGAGCTTCATCTTTTGCTTTGCCATTTTCATCTAGTTTCAAAGTGGGGTAACTATTGCTTTAGACTGTGATAAGGAATGGGGCTGTGCTGATATAACCAGTTCAGGATGTGGCTCATTGTATGCACCCTGTGAAGGTGTTACAGTGTTGTTCTGAAAAGAGTTACAAGCAGACAAAGCATCCGGTGAATGGAAAACAACCTGCCTGAGTAATTTCTATTTGACTGTTTTATAATATGATATTTCTCAGGTGCAGACTCACATTTACTTGTCCAACCATTGCCATTATTATTATTACACAGTAATTATAATTTACTTGTACAAATTAGAGGAAGGATTAAATGACATATAAAAAGCATACTGACCGGAACTAAATAGAAAATTCCAAGGAGGAGTCCTTAAAATAAAGCGATTGTATAATATTTAATTGTATAATATAAACTGTAATTTCCCAAAAGACATTGTATTAATCTTATGTGGTTAGCTATTACATTTGGTCCATTTATAATCACTTTGAGCTACTTAAATACAAATTTAAAAAAGGATCAAACCTGCTTCCCACTACTATGCCCAGTTCTTTCCCCATAGCTTATTCATCTTCAAAGCTCTTCACCAACATTAGTTAATTATTTCTTTTTTCTAATTAGTAGAAATTGACTATGGTCAAAAGGGCCATTCAGCAAATTAGCATGTCTCTACCTTCAAATCTCAGAGCTTCTGACCCAGAGCTTTCAAGTGGTTGATGAAGATATCATCCAGTGGTTGTGCTGAGCCCATAGTCAAGGCAGCCAACTGGAGAAAAAGAAAGAAAGATAGAAAAAAAATTAAAAATTACACCTCAGGGAAATGTATCAAATCTCCTCATTCGCAGCTTTCCCTGGAGGAAGCAGCAGCATGGAGAATACAGGGCTGGGCTCAGGCTCCTCCTGCTCTGGACACTGCTGCCAGGGCCAGGGGGTACCTTGCCCTTATTCTGAAGACTTAAAGGCATGTGGGGTTTGTGGTGGCTGCTCAGAGGCTGTTCAGAGGTTACTTGTGTTCTTGGGTGCTGGAGATGGCAAGGGTGTTACTCGAGCGGTGGCCCTGTATGTGTCCTGGCTGCTGGAAAAGCAATCCAAAGCTCTGCCCAAGCATCAGCTTTGCTCTGGGGGTGTGGTCTGTCCGTGTTGAAATGAAAGGTGGCAACACAACAAGATGGGTTTAGGAAGGGGTTTGGAGTTTTTTAAGCCCTGTTTGCATTAAAACTGTCCTCTCAAAAGTGTGTTTTTTCTGAGTCTTGTGTGTAGCCATGCCACTCGCCAAGAGCTGCATTTCTCACTTTATAAGAGTTCATATGCGTCTGTAACTTGATTGCTGTAACCCAAAGGTAGCAGAAAAGTCTCTGGAAATGTGAACAAGTTCACCCTCCCTTTGTGTTCTGACTTTCTTGACTTGTTCTTCAAAAAAGGCAGCTAAGTGACAAATCCTCACTGAGCAGCAGCTCTGTTTGGCTCTTGGAGAACAGCTGTGAGTGTGAGACTTGTTTATGTTTCAGAAACTGTGAATGTTTTAACCCTGAACAACAGTGTGTGCTCTGGGAGATTAATATCTGCATTACATGGACTTGCTGAGAATAAATTAACTCTTGATGACACGATTACTGTCTTAGCAGTGTTCACCGCATACAATTGCATGGTGTCAAAGATATTAATGTGTTTTTGTGAAGAATTTAGGAAACAATTTATTTATATGACTGTGCTTCATTCCATATCACACCAGGACATCAATTAGCTACTATCGCCTGTAAAAGAAATGTAAATCATGTGTCTCATTGGTTAGGAGGATAATAGTGGGCCAATAATTCACAAAGAATAATTCATTCCGTGAATTGTGCCTCATTCTGTGCTCACGAATTGTTCAGAAACAGATACAACTTTTTCAAGTTTGCATTTTTCAAATTATTATAATGGATTCTTCTTGGTTACAGTTCACTCATGGAGGTTTTGAATATTAATGACTTGAAGTCTGGGGTGATTTTATTTGGTCACATGGTACAATATATTACTTTTTTGACTGAATCAGTACAATTTTTGGAATCAGTTGATATTGTGAAGACTTGTGAGACAATGCAAATAAACTTCAAAAATGTTTGTAAAATAGGGTGTTGGGAAAAAATTTCTTTTGACACTGGCCAGAAATACATAAAAATGTGAACCTCCAGAATGGTGAAAAACTGAGTGAGCTTTAAAAAGGGTTTATGTTGAGATTTGAAGGAAAACATACTCTGGGAAATAATTTATAAAAATAAAATCACTTGTACCCCAGTGCAGTTTCTAAAATTAGGGATCAAAAATAATTGCCGTAGGAAGATAATTATCTCTTTCATTTAAAGGAAAATTAATGTAAGAACAAAAAAGAAACAAAAAAGAACAAAAAACCCAAACCCCAAATCCCAAGAAATGAGTGGATTTTAGTTCCTATTTGTTTCTGCATAATCTTTGGTTTTAATAGAAAAAAAAGTTTTGAAAGGTTTGACATTTATGTTATTAGAAGGACTCATGTTTGTATTGGCAGCATGAGAACAGGGAGAAAAAGGTAATTTTTCTAGAAAGTTATGGCTTTTGAACAACAGAGATGGTTTAAGAATTTTCCTTCATACACTAGCTGAATACAATCAAAATAGAAAATACATATGGTAAAAGATTAGGCACGGTTTTAATTTTCAATATAGAGGCTAAAATAATGTTCATGACTCAAATTTATCTTTTTTTCCTGTACGTGCTGGCATAAACTAGAGACAATTTCAACCATGCCAATTTTTGAGCCTACCCTCAGTACAGCACATGTGTTGGAAGTGAGGTAGCTGGTTTTCCATGATACTTCATGCGTGTTGAATATTGTGTGGAAGGGTTGAACCTTGGTTTTCTTCCTTTTTGTGAAATTAGATAAGATGGAAAATTTGAAAGTGTTTCATTTTTTTTTTTTGGTGTTATATTCACACAGATACCCAAAGACTTTTTTCTCTGAACAGCCTACTGAGAATCTGAAATCCATCCTCTTCCCTCATATTGCCAGGCATGCCTTTCCCATGCTAATACGTTAAGTAACTTTTATTGCAGTGAAGAGCATATAAAGTTCACTGCTTTGCTGTGACCTTTTCTCCTTTAAATTGTTTCATCATTGTGACCAATAATGGACCAAAGAGAAGACGTAAAAATGTTAGGGATGTTTATTTCTAAGGAGGTTAAGCAACTTTTGCTACGCCCTTTTTACATTCTTCCAGACCTTCTAAAAAGAGACCGTAACATGACAGCGATGCCCCCCTTAATTACATTTTGTTGTCAGAGGAAGCATGCTTTAAAAGAACAGTAACCCAACACTCCTAGAGCAGAGGATTTTAATAATCTCAACCAGGTTCACAACATTTGGAAAACCCCAAACCTTCTGTCAACTGATTGAAGCAAATTTTACGCATGCAGGAAATACAGTCCTCTGGCACAAGGTTCTGTGTCACAGGGTTTGGGCAAGAGGATCTCGTTTCACTTTGCTGGATTTTCCTGAACAGTTGGATGAATTTCATGAGGGCAATGGCTTATCAAAAATCCAAAACCTAAAGAGCGATGTATTCCTGCTGTGCTTGTTTTCAGTAATGTTCATCTCTATCAGGTACTGAATACTGCCAGTCTAGTATTGAAATATTAATAACAGCTGAAGATTCAAGAAAATGGAGATACTGGTGTAACACCTGATCTCCTTCAGAGAGAAGGAGCAGGGGTAACACTGGATCTCCTTCCTGGCCTTTTTTGGTTGTCCACTGAACCTGGTTGTATTGTTTTTATCACAACTGCTGGTAGCTTTGTTCAAAGCAAAGGAGAAAATTGCTCCTGAGTGACTCCCTTTTATATTTTTGTAAACTTCTGTCATGATTTTAGCAGAGATTGCCAAGGAAAAGAAATCCAATTTTCAGCGGACTGCTACAGTGATACAGGATATATGGACTTAAAGCCCAACAAGGATGGGCAAAGGGTAATGCATTGAATTTACCAGGAGAATACAATGGGTAGGAGACGCCAATAAGCGGAACAAGCATTTGCCCAAGATAGAAAAGGCTGTTGTCTGAACTTATTCTAGGGTTCCTGTAGCATGTCTATTAGGTTGGTGAACCTGCTGGCCTTTCCTTGCAAGACGAATTGCCTTCACTCAGGACTGTCTGGGGAGCAGTGGAGCTGTTGTGGCATTTGCAAAAAAAAAAAAAAAGGAAAAGGAAGGGGCTGTATCTGTCTGCGTCCCTCTGGGAGGACACAGCCTCTGTGTCCTGGCTTCTGTACCCATAGAGCAAACATGAATACAGTCTGTACCAAAATTAAGGACCTAGGAGCAAAACTTCTAGGCTCCTACTCAGGCCTTAAGAACAATCAAAAATTAAATTGGTCCCAGAGCAGTTTTCATAGGTTGCATCAGACTGAACTCTGTGCATTTTGGGGGAGGCTTGCAGAGCCTGTACAAATATCTATGTAATTCAGATCAACAGAGCTCATGTATTAGGCATCTACCATCAACTTTCATTGGCATGGTTCTGAATGATCCCTGTGGCCTAAAGAAGAGTCTGTTGGCATGGTGTGAGCATTGAATCTTCAGGATCAGAAAAGTGCCTTACAAATGAAGCAGAGTAGATGCAATTCCCTGTGTAGCTGTTCCCATGACCTTCAGATACTGCTATGGAGCACAAAGTATGGATTTGTAATGACTCCTGAAACAGCCACTCACAAGAAGTATATAGAAAATTCCCAGATCTGAGTGCGTTTATCTGAAAGGAAGGATGACAAGAGCCTTTTGGAGGTATTTTTGCAGTAAAAGCACTGGAAACATCTATACATTTGGCCATAGTGTTATGCTGGGCAAAATTGCCTGATAGGGTGGAATATTACCATTGTTCCCATAGGATTTCCTTTGCTAGCTATGGAAAGAAGACAGAGAAGAAAGGAGAGGCTGTTAGTATTGTATTCTGATAAACTGAGAGCTGTCTTCATAAAGACAAACTTAAAAAAAAAACGTAAAAAGGTGCAGGTAAAAGCATAGGAATATAGAGAAAAAACGCTATTTTGCTCTGTGCTTGGGAGGGGAAGAAGGGGCTCTTGTGGCACAGTGATATGTGGGACCTGCTGGGGGGAGGATGGTTCAGAGCAGTGCGTGGGGCTGTGCCACCTGGAACAGCATTCCTGACGAGCTTGGCCTCAGGAGTGCCTTGGTGGCCAGCGTGGGGCTGTCCTGGTGAGCACTGCACAGCAGTAAGTTGTCGGGGCAGCTTTGCCACTGGAAGCCAGACCATTCCAGCTGGCTTTGAGGGACCACAAATTCTTGCTGCATCACAGCAAGGGAGCCTTCAGATAGGTTTGTTTTTCCTTTGTGAGATGTGGGCCCTGGATAGACATCCAAGAATTTCCTCACTGCAGGCTCTTTGCAGCCATTTCCAATCTGAGCATTTCCATCCAAGGCTCTTTGTTTGGGGACTGTAGTCATTCAGTAAACCTGGGGTAAGAGAAAGAGCTCTGACTCCCTGAACTCTGCTTTCCTGCAGGTTACTCAGGTTGAGAATTTGGCCTTGCCCACCACTTGACCATTCTGGTTCTTCACCATGTGCCTCTTACTATTGTTTTCTCCACATTCCTGCCAAGGCAATTTGTTTCTATCATGTGACCCAAATGCAAATTTTTACCAGATAACACAGAGGAAGGTGTCCCCTCTGTAGTTCTGGAATTCTTCTGTCCTGAGATAACTGAGGTTCCCCTCAGAGGATTTTTGTCCTGTGCACCTCACAAGCATGAGTTTTGCGCTTGAAAAAAAATTATTATCTCTCTATACTGTACACTTGAAAAATTTTTTTAGGAGGGATTTTATTAGTGATCACAAGACATTTCCATAACCTTGGATTTGCAAATGCTCAGACATTGTCAGTGTGGAAAAGTGTTTGGGAAGAATGTTATATTGCAAGCCAGTGGCTGCAATGTCTCATTTTTGTCTTTTCTTCGTTAGGTACTGTAGGGAACAGTAGCTAAGATGGACAAGTAAGTAAAATTTTGAGGTCTGACTGGTCGGGCGAGACAGTCACATTCTTGGAGCAATAAATAACTCCTTCCAGATCATGATGTGCTAGCAGTGTTGAGGAAGCAATAACATGGGACTGGCCCAAGTTAATGATATATATTAAAGGAGATTATGCAGATATCAAGGACATGTTTAGTAAAACATCTATTGTCTGCATCTATTACCACAACACTCTGGCAAGTGTTGGGAAACATGGAAAGTGTGAAGTAGGAGGAGAAAAGCGCGATCTGCATTTGTTGACTGCTTGATGACAGCAACTAAGACATTTGCTGAATGCTTTAAAAATTTTGTAATTAATTGTTGGGATTGTTTATGCACCACCTATAAAACCCATTCTAATCATGTTTCTGGCTGCCAGAGTGGGGAAGGACGTTGCAGGGAAGGGATGTGCGTCTTCAAGTGAGTGTGACAAGCAGCCAAGATGCTTAGCACTAAAGCCTAGTCCTGACATAATTTGGACTACAGAATGATCTTCCCAAAGGAAACAGAGACTGAATTTTGGTGGTGGCAGGATAAAAGCAGATGTCTTAAAATGAGGACCTGTGAAGCTAGGCTGGAGATCTGTGTTCTGATGGACACATGTCACCCACCGTGAGTGGGTACCCACAGCTCAGCTGGATCCCTGACAAAGGCCAAAGCACTGTGGCAGATGGGGTGTCTTCAGCTCTGTCTGACTCAAACTTTGCTAAAGTTTGTGGAATGAAGCCAATCAGCCATGGATAAAAGGCTTTAATGACTGTTTATTTTTCTAACATTTATATTGTAATCAAGCTGCCATTTCTTAAAATCTCCTCCCTTCCCCCAAATTGCCATCAATCCTTCCAACAGGAGCATGCTGCAGTTTGATGTAAATTGGGACAAGGAGTGGGTGTGGAGCCATGCCAACACAAATGCTCATTTTTACAAGCACAGTCCTGAATGGGGATGGAACAGTTTTGTAAGTTCTGTGTTCTCTGTTGCTGCTTAGGTTAAATTTTGAGCAGTTTTAGTTGTCCTGTCACTTTTTCGCTCTTTTGTAAATCAAATGAACTGTTTTGCTGTTGGTGTGTTGAGTACTAGAACAAGCACAAACAAGAGCTTCTCTGCTGCTTTTCAAACTGTATTTCAGTCCTGAAAAGGTGGCAGTTGTATCGTGATTTACAGCTCCTATTTGGTGCTTTTAATTGGGAATTTACACGACAATTTGTGGCTACATGATTATGTTAAGATTATCTTATAAAAGATCTAGGACAGTTGTTTGTGAAACCCTGGGGGCACATACCAACCTCCTTAGTTATCTAACCAACTGTTGTGCTCCTCGGTTAAAAGAATGGGGCCTTAAGAAGTGGTTTGATCTTCCTCTGAGAGGTTAAAGGTCGAATGACTCATAAATGAAGAAAGAGTGATTTAATCGTAGGAACCTGTGCTGTTATTGTAAAACAATATTCACCGGTGATGGTACACTGCTGTATAAATGACAAACTGCACAGCGATGGAAGTTGTTATTACATCATTGGAAACTTCACCTGCACTACATTTATGGCTCCATAAACATAGGTATATTTAACAGCTGTGGGAACACCTATGGCCATTTTGTGTTAAAGGTCAGGAGTCCTAAATTTCGGTTTGCATGTTAGTGTTCATGGGTGAGGTCCATAAAATATGATGACTAGCAGTAAGTGATCAGAACATAACCAAAAAGTCATGTTGAGACAAACGTGCTAACACAACCATTTATGCTGTCCTGTGTTCCCTTGAAGTGCTTGGGAGTATTGTTTGTTTGCTGAGTGTTGCTCTGAAAACAGATCTATATCACTTGATCACAACTCTGTCTTCCTCTCAATGGGAGCCTGTAATTGTACCTGCCACCAAAGTTAAACTCCAGCAGAGGTCTTCCTTCTAGGGTATTTTAAAGGGGGGCTGTCAAGTCCAGCCTGTTTCAGGATATGAATTGAAGGCAGTAGTACATACAGCAGCTGCTCCTCAGTTCCTTTGCCAAACTAGATGATAAAAATATTAATATTTATTCTTGAAGTTGCCATGTTAAACACTAGGGTAACTGGCTGACTGAGCTGTGAGCTATGTATTGCCAAGTGCACCAAATAAAGAAAAATTAAAGGGAAAATAGTGTGTACTATGTAAATAGTTTTCACATGAGGCTGTGGTTTTACGCAGGTGGTGTGTCGTTGCAGTAGGTCCTTCATGGGAGCGCATGGCCACTCTGTAAAGGATAAAAAATAACTGCTGAGTGAATAATTCTTTTTTGTACTCTTGAAGCATTTGAAAAGTTAAACTGGTCTCCATTTGGAGATTAAATTGCATATATGCTGTGGGAGAACAGGAATCTCTGTCTGGTTTGTGCAACATTGTTCTTTCTCAGCTCTTTTCCCGTGGCCTTGTCTAACTCATGCCACGCATGAATATCCAAGTGCTCCTTTACATTCCCCACCCATGTTATTGCTTCAGGTGTTGTACTGTTGCTCGGTGAATGGTAGCAGATTTTTAACAAATTTGCAACAGCAATCTGGACTACTGAAAGGATTATGACTAAACCAATAAATTACTATTGTATGCTTTCATAACACAACAGATTCCCATAACCCAGTCCAGTGTGGCTGAAGATTTTATGCTGATAAAGATTACTGGGTTTACTTACATTTTAGAAACACTGTTGTTCCATTAGATTCATAAATAATGGTTAGTCAAAGATCAAACAGAGATAATTACTGGTTTTTTTGCACTTTTGGAACACAGATGAGATGATTAGAAAAATCCAAAAAGATATGAAGCAACAGCAAAGCTTCTCTTAAGCAATGTCAAACATATCTTTCTTGTTCAACAGCATTTTGTATCTCCATCAATAATCTCGCCAATGGTCATATAATTAACTATGCTAATAATGCTTCTTTTAGTCTTTTTATTACTATTATTGCTGTGAACCTACTTAGGAGCAATCCATTGTAATTAGTAATTAATCTGATGGTTGTGTTGCCCTATGACAACGTGAGATGGAGCATGTTGATTTAACCACAGCAGCCTCAGTCTCTGCTGCACATGTTGTTTCTGCCATGTGCCCAAGCTGGTGCAGCTCAACCTGCAGCTCTTGCTGGGCTGCACTGCCCGGGGATGGGGGCTGCAGGCTCCCAGCTGCCATCCTGGGGACAGCAACTGGGAACAGAGCAACCTAGGTGTCACCTTGTCTCTTTTGCTTGGCCGCCACCAGCCCCTGTGCCTTGAGAGCACTTCCTGGTGCCATTGTTATCTTGTTGCATGTACAGTAAAGAGGGAAATGCAAGACTGGCTGACTTGGGCAGCAAGTACTCCTGTAAAATGCCTCGCTGAACGTTTAATATGGAAGTGTTTCCACTCAGGTTTGGTGTTTCACATGGAAGCCATTTCTTTCTCACTTTCTAAACATTGTATTAGATTCTCTTTTCTTTAAATCTCCCGGTTACCCTCATCTATTTGCTCTTGTTTGCTTTGGCAATCTTATAATGCTAGCATTTGCCAACATCCCACTTCTTTTTTGCTTTTTTCTTAGTTTAGAATAGGAAACAAACATGATAATATTTGTTGGCAAGTAGTGACATTCTTGTGGCAATTGTGCTGAGCACTAACAAAAAGGGAGAGGTGAAGAGAATTTCTGTTTGAATTTTTTTCCTTTTTTAAATTATTGCTCATAGCCCTTTGGTATTAGAATTGTCACCATGGGGTTTTTTTGTAGAGAGTACATGGTAATGAAAATGAAAATGTAAAATATCTTTTAAAGAGATATTGCAAGCCATGACTTAAGCACGTGAACCTTGGAAATCCAGTCTTGCCTTGGCTTCATCTCCTTATCGTCATTCCCTGTTGCAACAATGCAGCAGTAGGTACTGATTTCTCATTCTCAGCACATATTGTAATTTTTTTTCCTGTTTTATACCACAGCTGAAGGTTTCTAAAATTCACTGTTAGAAAATGATGTGTTTGTGTGTCCCCATCATAGCTCTTATCCTTCTTTTAACAAGAGTTAGAACAGAGCATTCAGCAAGCAGACACAGATGCTGCCAAGAGCCCAGTGGACTGTGAGGTGGCTTTAAGCCACTGTAAGGAAGGAAACTGATATTAAGCCAGAGAGTGGAAAAATTAGTTTTAAATATTTTGTAATCACATATAAGTGTAAAAGCTGAAGGCACAAATCAGGTTTAGGGTAGACAGTTCTATTCAGAGCTAAAATTCAGAGAAAAAGGCAAAAATACTTTTTCAATCCAGTACTTGCAACATGAAGCCTAAACCTGCCTAATCCTGGCTCCACACAATCACCAAAATACCTGTCAAAAGTCTACCTATCCCAGGTATTTGACACTTTGTAAGTGTCCCTGAATTATCTGTCTTAGCAACATACACCTCTGCTGAGCTGTGCAAACACAGCAAAAGGTAGGGTTCTGGTGAAAACAGTATTTACACACTATCTCAGTGTTGGAAGTAATTAATCTTCAACTGTATGAGGCTCTTTGTGATGTAAAGCAAGTGCTGACACTTTTGTGTAAACATGAAGATTAGCATATTTACAAACTGGTAGATGTTACTTTGATCAGTGGCTGCTTGCACTGGAAAGGCATGCTGGCATGTGGGTTTGCTCTTCATGTGACAAAGACGTCTAATCCTTTTACACTATTCTCAGATCCATATTTAGAATTCTGACTTGTGTTTTCTCTATCCACTTGAGCTCACTGTTTGGTTTGTTTAGCAGTGTTCATCCACTCTTTATGCTCACCAGTGACTCATTCCAGTTTGTTTTCTTTGCAAAGCAAGCAGTAAAATTCCAAAGTAGTAAATGACCTGGGTGAAAAACCCTTAAACTCCTTTCGATTTAATTACTAAAGCAAATTGGAAACACTTGCAGTCAGGCTTTTTGATGGCCTGAATAAAGATCTTCACTGTTTTCTCTCTGGCTTTTAAGTAAGTTAGTGTGAAAATTAGTCAACCAAGTTTCAGCCTACTTCTAATGCTGTTATATCAAGACATTTGTTTCTGTGTACATTTAAACTCATCTGGAAGACTTTGAAAGAGGCATCCTAGGTGCTTGTTTTTGTTCATTGTAATTTAATGGTAAACTGTAAACAATACATAATTCATTTTAGTGCAAATTATAGCTTTACATTAAGCTAAACTGGTTAGTGACAGGGCATCTTGTGGTAACAAGATAATGACCCGAGCAGGTTAGAACAGGCTGGGTCTTATCTTTTAAGAAGGATGAAATAATGTTATGACATTGTCAGCATATTGTCTAACATGCTGGGATGCTAGCAGCTCATTACTTATGTGCAACCCACCTGTCTGAGTAAACGATTGCAAGATTGGCCCTTCTAGGTGTACCTGTGCTGGCAAGACCGAGCACGCTGGCGGCTGCAGAGCAACAGGAGGTGTGTGGCTGAGGTGGGCCCACACACACTTGCACAGGAAAGGTGAGACTGCATCTCAGGGGTGGGTGGGGTCCTGCTGCTGTTCTCAGCGCCAGAGCCTTCATTTGAACACTGAAAGCAAATTTGCTCACCCTACCCACAGTCATTAGAGATAGTAGATCGGTCCGCTTGGTCTTGGAAGCTTTCCTGCTTTCCTCTGGCAAACTGGAGCTTTGCCTCCATCCTCAGGCATACCTGTTAACTTGTCAAAGATGAGGAAACTCCTTCTCACCAATCCACTGTGTTCTAGAAGGTGTGATGTTAAGTCCTGATGCTTTAGCCACTTGACCTGGCTCCTGTCCACACACTAAAACCTCAGAGCTGATTTTAGGGCTTTGACTCAGTTTCCGTTTGACAACAGCTCCCAGTGATGAATGCACGATTCGGAGACACAGCTGCCGCCCAGCTGCTTGCCCTAATGGCACAACTGGAAAGGTTACCCCAGCATTTTACCAGTAGTTTAGGCTAATATATTTGTTTGTAAAGTTGAGAGGCTGAGAACGTCCCCTTCCACCTCTCAGTACAGAGGAGCAATTGCTGTTGGAAGAGTGCAGCAGGCACCTGGTGGTGGAAACAGCTTCAGTGAGATTGACAGCCCTCAGTGGCTGTTTGCCTTACCCAGACCAGTGGGCATTCCATGCAAAATGAAAAAAGTAAATCTCAGCCATCTCTGTGTCTTTCAAATGGATCAGAGTGATATGTAATTTCATATACCAAAGGACCCCACCAGGTTTCCAGCCAAGCAGAACATCTGTGCTCACAAGTTTGGTCTGAGTCTCTCTGGTGGGATATTAGACTTTTTACTTTGTTAAGAAATAGCTGTGAATAACACATAAAGACATATAATGATGTCTTTTGTACTACATTCATTTTTCCAGGTCCAGTGTCTCACTTAGCATTTTCCCCTTGAAATATTGCAGTCTGTAGGCTGCAGTCACAGACATTTAGAGAAAGTTTAGTTGCATGGAGTTGCCCGTCTGTATCTAACGTAGGAACAATAACAACAGGATCTGTGTTTTGACTGCTTGTTAAGCAAAGTAAACAGGTGAAGTGCTCAGAAAGAAAACTGATAAACTTTTCTTGCTTTGCTTGCAGAGCATCACACGTATGTTAGATCTATTACTGATTAAAACTCTTGTTAAACCGAGGATCAAAAAGAAAGCTCGACACTTCATTTAGCTCTTTTCATGACTGGATTAGCCTAAATAGAACAACTTGTCTATATGGGAAAAGCACAGACACTTAGTTTTAAAGATATTTTCCTATCTAGGCAGAGAAGTTGTGAGTAGAGTATTTAAATCAAAAGGAAAATGTTTTATTTGTTCGCAGTTGTGAAAATTAAAAAGTTATTGGGTGAAATCTTGATCCCACCAAAGTCAATAAAAGTTTTTTCCATGGTTTTCAGTGAAGCCTAAAACATTTTCTATTGATATTTGAGGTGAAAAAAATCAGCAACTTTTGCAGGTTATGTTGTTACTTATTTAAAATGGAATCCTGGTTGCACACTTATGAACTAATACTGTATTAACAGAAGCCTTCCTAAGTATATATTAATCTCTGTGGTTTACTAAAAGCTTTCAATATGTCTGGATTGCTTTTAATTTAATAGATTAGAAGACAGGTAGTTAATGTGTTAAACAAAATGGAATTTTGTTGGTTTTCCTCTCAATGCCATAATTTGTGTCTTCATTTTTTTCCTCATTGCAAGTGTTCAGCGCTTTTGCAACTTAAATGCACAAGCAGACAGGGAACAGTCTGCAGCCATACTGGAAAATAAGCCTGGATCCTTCAGGCTTTCAGTCTGATTCCCTCCTGCTTCTCCTGTGTTTCTGAATATGGGCAGTGGAAGAGCCCTTTTCCAGGGTGCTGAGCCTGGGCTCCCTTGCAGACCCAAACAGATATTAACATGATGACAAGTAAGCAAGGTAGGCTTGGACCCTTGGGATTACAGCCTGACTAGGGACTGAGAGTGTGGAGGAAATGTCTACAAAGGCTGCAGAAAGAGAGTAGAGACTCAGTGAAGCTGGGAAGCTGCAATAGTCCCGGATGACAGGATTTGGGCCTGGCAAGCTGATTATTCAGCTCTGCAACACTCAGAGCCTAACCATGAACATCATATGAACTTTGATGTTTTTAATGTTGTCCATGGCTGGGCTGTAGTCTGCAGGACTGACCCTTTTACGCTCTCACAGGTCTTTTTTTTCCTGACAGTTTTATGGGCATAAATAGATAAAAGTCTTCATCTTAGGAAAAGCATGTATTTAGGAATTTTAAAATACTAATTTCATGTTGCCCTAGAGCATTTTCTGCAAATGTTAGCATGCACATACTATTTCTGGTGATTAAAGCAGAGTATTTTGACTTTAAAGTGGCATCTTCTGAATAAATGTGTCTTCAAATGATTTATGCATGCCATTAGGATTTAGTGCTGGTAGTTGTCCTGGGAAGCCTGATCTGGTTTTTCAAGAGTTGCTTTAGCTTTATCAGTCCATTTACATGTGGTCATATTTCAGCCTCCAGGAGCTTTAAAATGTTTAGTACACAGAACACAAATTTAAGCCTGTGTTTGTTTTTATTGGTGGAACCTCTTTCCTTTCTTCAACATTCTCAAATGTTCCCTGGTTTAAGTAGAGTTATCTAAGGTAATCCACTCTTGCCCTTACCAGGGATATTCCACTTTGTTCATAAGCACATAACATAACTCAAGTCCCCTGTGATTTCATTGTGAAATTAAAACCCAGACACTCATCCAGATGTCTTAGAAGATAAGGGCAGACCTAATCCGTATGTCACAGAGGACTTGAGGAGCAGGAATTCACCTATACATCATCACGTTGTTATTAGCCTGGACCATGGCAAGCCCAACACAAACATTTTCCACAGGGCTTGCATTCAGGCTTGGCAGTGTTAAGAAAATACCCTCCAGCAATGTGTTATTTTAGGTTGAAACAAAAGTAGACATGAATGGCAAGAGGAACAGAGAAGTATTGTTTTTATTTTCAATGTGAACCCATAACTTGTGTTAAATGAAAATCTAACCAACTAAGATGTAAATACCATCGTGTTCAAATGAGCTATCAAATATCAACACATTTATTTTGTGATGGAGCACTGATGCTTGTCTTAGGCACTGTGGGAAGGGCAATTTAGATAGTAGAAGCCAAGAGCTTTATCTGATTAAAACTGATATGATGATTGATTTTGACAGAGAGAAATCACTTCCATTGCAAAAAAAGAAGGCAACAAAAACATTGTGCATTTTTCATTAATATGAATGGTGGCACTGAAATTAGAAACAAAATGTGGGCTTCTGAAAGAGGCAAAACCTTGCCTCTGTCTTTTGCAGTTCTGCCACAGAAGTCACCCCCAAAGCTTCCACAATTATTTAATAAAATCCTAGGGTAAGGATGAGAACCTGCAGGAGGTGACCTACCCTGCACAGCCTCTCATTTCTGTCTGTTCCTGCCCACATTCGCTGTTTCTCCATCTTGCCCTGGGAGCACTCCCAAAAGTGTGTAGAGGGATGCTACAGGATAGCAAGAAGCAGAGTTTTTGATTAAAGCAGTAAACTGGGAGTTAGCTGGTTTGGATTCAGCTCCTGCCTGTGCCGCAGATGTTCTGCAGAGCCAGCCATGGCATGCTCTGTTTTTAACAAAATTCATCCTGTGCTGAGAGCCAGCGAGAGCCTTGGATGCCATCTGATGCTGGGAGACAAACAAGGCTCACCCACTGGTTGAACATTATACAAGTATATTTAGGAAACCCTGATGGCATGTAAGCTTTGTGGTGTCCTTCAGCAGAGGGGCTGAACCTCCTGTTTATAAGTCAGTGCCTCAGTGCTCCCTCCCGCCAAGCAGGAAAGCTGCAAGGTTTTTCACATGAACATTTGTTAAATGCTACTGTGATGTAAGGGACCCATAAGTGCGTGTCTACTAGAAGGAAAGCCCACAGCTTTCAAGCAAGCTGCCCAGAGTTTTTGCACTAATTGAATAGGTGGAGTCTCACAAGTGTGAAAAAGTGCCCTGGAAAAATCTTCAGAAAAAAAGAAAAATCTGTAATAACAATCTCTGAGGGTGGTTATTGTGTTGTTTTTTTTTTTTAAATATGAACATTAACAGCACATTCATGCAAATGTATTAATGAAAAGACTAGAAAAAAGGGATCCAGGCAGGACAGACAAACACTTTCTAAAATGGAATGTGGCTTTGATTTTTTTGTTTTGGGAAGTGATCCAGGTTACCCTAACAGAAAGCAGAGACACTTTGTGGCTGGGGTCTCTTTGTGCACAATGCAATGGCAAAGCAGTTCAAGACCAGTTCATCTGTGTGAAAATATGACCCTTATGAGTCTGGAGGTCAATGAAACCACTGTTGATCTGCTTAGGGCATGCTGGTCACTGCTTTAGGGTCATTTTGATTTATGTGCTTGGATTTTCCACTTCCAGAAGAATAAAATATGGGTAACTGTCTCTTACTCAGCGCTCATTTTTTGTTGGCAATATGCATTTTTTTCAGAAATACGCATTACATGAAAACATCGAATAAATTTAATATAAGTGTATAAAGTGACATTTTTATGAAAGAAGAATGTATTCACAGTGATAATTAGGAAAAAAAATACCTTAAAAGCATAGCTTTTGATTTCTTTTCTTTTTTGTTTCTTTTAAGCAATATACAAGCTTTCTTCTTCTCTGATATTTAAACATTATGGTTTAAGTGTTTAATAGTTTTTGGAGATTTATTTTAACATGTAGGATGAAATTGATGATAACTCCATTTAATGGATGGGATAGTTGAGGCAGAGGCAGATAAAGGAAATATGTAGCAAACCAGAAAGTTAATAATTATTTACTTCCCTAACTCCTATCCAGCTTCAAAAGTAAAATGAATGGAAGCTTTAATGTGCTTTCTTAGTACAAAAATGGCAACTGCTTTCCTGCTGAGATGTCTTGAAAGTGTTGCCACAGATGGCAACAACTCCACAGAGAATTTGACCTTCAACACATCTTGAAATCTGGTGGGACCTTCCAGGCCTTCATGATGGCTCTGGGAACCAGTGCTGGAATGCCTTCCTGTGCATTCCACTGGCAGAAATTGGTACCAAACAAATTCCCACTGTACAGCTTGGCATGGCAAGGGAAGTGGGGATCCAGGGCTCTGCTGGAGGAATCAGGGGGCACTGCACACCCTGCCTCTGACACGAGGGAAATGGGGCAAAATATCATCTCAGCTGACACCAAAAATTTTTCTCTCTTGATCACTTTGCATTATTAATTTCAGTGAGATTAACACAGGGGGCATCAATTTACCTAGATTTCCCTTTTTTTCTGGTTTTCTGTCAGATGTTTGACAGTTCTGGCTTCAGTGTCACTTGTTCCATTGGTGTGTAAACAGTGTTCCTCGTACTAGTTGCTATTCTAAGTACTTCTATCAACTGCTATTCTAATACTTCTATCAAAGTCCTGAATTTGTCCTGTAGGACTCTGTAACCTCTTGAAACTTTAAAAAAAAAAAAAAGCCTGTTAAAGAAGGTTTCTGCCACCTGCTTTGCATGTGACTGCTGAGAGCCAGCAGACAGCACCAGACGCTGATGAGGCCTTGAAGCTTGGGGCTCAGGAACCACTGCTCACTCAGTCTGTCAAAAAGTCCATTTTTATTAATGCTGATAAAATTTTGCCTTGTTTTTACCTCTATCCCTGTGATTAAGTACATTTAAAATATACCTGTGCTTTGACTTGTTTCATCTCATGAGTGTTAGTT
Organism: Corvus cornix cornix; assembly: GCF_000738735.6. NCBI lineage: Eukaryota > Metazoa > Chordata > Aves > Passeriformes > Corvidae > Corvus > Corvus cornix. The sequence continues at coordinate 10,540,115 of NC_046341.1, read as the reverse complement.
CAACTAAATTTGTGGCTGCAAGGGAAAATATGTGTTATTTACGGAGTATGGGGAGAACAGGGGTAAATACTGGAGAAGTGTAAGATATTTCTTTGTTATTAGTACCCTGTTTCAGACAAACTGTTTAGGCAGGGTTGTAGAAGAGTTCAGAAGGCATGAATGAGTGGGTGAGAAAATATGAAAAGTCCCTTTGTTCAGATACATACACAATATCACTGAATCTTCCTTTATTCAACCTCCATATCAGTTAAGTAATGAAATTTGAACATGAGTAAACAACACATTTATGATTGTACTGTAACCTCACCATTGTATTTCTTGTCCCATTTGTTAAGGAGTTTTACAAAACCCAAAACACTGGTTTTTGTTCGGTCTACGAACAAAACATGGGGCTGGAGAGGCCCCAATTATAAAATGTTCAACATGCTTCTCACTACTTGTTCCTTGGAGTAACTGCTTCACAAGCCTTCTCCTTCAAGACATCTTAAAGGCTGTTTAATACTTTCTTAGTTGTCATTTCTGTCAGCACTCAGCACTGTTGAGTTGCTGAACTAAACCATATTAGCAGGTCTTTACAATTATTTGTAAATGTTGGGATACTCAGAAGGTTATTGCACTTGTACATTGCCTTTGGTGCCTGAGGGGAGCACAAATTATATCTTATCTGCAGGAATAGCACTGAGGAGCCATCTTATGAGATGCTGTGGTGCTCAACCCACTTCCAACCCCATCACTGGGATTGTCAGGGTACAATTTATATCAGTGAGCAGGATGGACACAGCCTCTAACATTAGAGTTTCACATGAATCTAATGCATGGGAAATGGATTTTTTTTCTCTCAAATGGATAAAAATATCTTCTCATCTGAGACCTTAAACTGATGACATTTCAGAATTCCATTTGGAGAGGTGGAAAAGCAGATGATCTGTATTTTTAAAAACTCTTTCTGATAGCTGGTGCTTCTTGCCTTTAGAGTTTTGTTGAAGTACTACTGACACAAAGCCCTTCAAACTTTTGGCTATATATCTCACTCCATAAAGGTTTGTCTATAATTGTCTATATTTAAAGAAAACTACTATTTTATGAAACATATTAGTTTGGGATTGTCAGGACTGGTACCTGGAAGTTACATTCCTAAAATTGAAAGAAATGGTCCAGTTTTCAAAAGCACTGAGCAACCTCTGAGTGCCATGGAAATTGTCCAGGATTTAAAGCTCTGGGAAAAGGTCAGGCTGATTGTTTTGTAACCTAAATTTAAGGTCCTATGTACTAAAAATGCCAAGGAAGAAATAACCCATATCATAAGCCAGTTCTTTAAAAAGAGACTTACTTTTAACAACTGCTTAATTGAAAGCAAAGCTTATTTTCAGTATGATAGGAGCATATTTATAGTTGTGGTTGTGCCATCTTGTAATTTACAGCTTGAAAGGAAGTCAATTGTTGCATAACTCTACTGGCCAGTGAGCCATTTCGCCTGGATCCTAAAGTAGAAAATAAAATTTTATTCTTTAAAGTTATAGATGTATTTATTTATTGTCTATCTGCTGCTGGGAGCTGCTAAGTGATCTGCTGGTGTGCCCTATGGATCTGGCTATGGGAAAGACTGGCTTTTGTTATACACTCTCAGCTCTTCCATACCAGGGACAATGCAACAGGAGGCTGTCAGGAGCTTCCATCTGACGGTACCGCGAGAAACTCCAATACTGTGTGCATTGTCCGTGGTGAAGGCTGGAAATGCAGGGCATTATCTCACCAAAGAGTCACTGAAACAGGCTTTGCTCGAGACTGCAGGTCCTTCCTAATTCATTCTAAGGGGAGCTGCAGAGCTTCCTACCCATAACGGGAGTGAAATCTTGCTTTGCTCTGGCTTGGGCTTTTGCCGTGGCGTTGGGTGACAGCAGATTTCATCACTGGGTGGTGTATCCTGACATGGGCATGAGAGAGTGTGAACTGAGCTGGAGCACAGGAACCATGAGCAGGGCAGCAACCTGGAGGCTGTCAGGTGTTGTAGAGAGAGAAGCACCTGGGAGACAGGGACAATCATTTTTCAATCAAATGCTGCCTAAAAAGGGTCCCTTGAGTGGCAAAAGGATTTTAATATGTGAGCTCCAATTTTCTGTCTGTATTTGCTTGTGTTTGGGTCTATTTATTTATACTTTATCCTGTGAAACATGGTAGAGGATGATGGTTTGTTCTCAGTCAGGGCAATTACTGTTACAATACAGAATCAGAGTGTAATTCACAATGGAAGTGACCTTGGCAGAACTGCTCCTTTTGGAGCAGAAATGGATGTCAGACCAAGCTGCTGAGAGCTTGATCCAGTGGGAATATGCAGACCTCCAGAGATGGGAACTTCACAGCCTCCTGAGGGACCCTGCCCCCCACCTGGATGGCCTCTGGGAATAAGAAGCATGTCTTGACTGGGCATGCTGGCTGTGCTGGTTGCCCCCAGTGCTAATGGCTTCAGGTCCCTTTGCCTGTTGCCATCTGATAGTGACCTCTGTACAGTTACTGTCACACGAAGTCAAGTACTGACTTTATGACCATCATCTTCAGAAAGAGTGTATGACTTTTGACTTTCTCTTCTTTTCCATTTACTCAGAAGAGACTTTCTCAAATTTTCTGAACCAGAAGTAGACATGTCACCCCAAGGCCAGGGCTGAAGAGCACCAGCCGTCCCGTGACTGTGTGATTTGGCATTGTTGGCCCCACACTGGCACTTGATCCCATTGGATCACTTCTTGCCAGGTCTACAGGGTGTTTCTAGCCATGGTGGCGTGGCTTTTGTGTCCTGTTTAATTTTTGTCTCTCAGAATTGTCGAGTTTGCCCATCGAAGATTTCTGTGTTTAGTGTTTTCTATAAATTCCTGGGCTCCTAGTGTCATATGAGAATCTTAGCTATTAATAAATGTTTTCAGGCTTCAGAGGGGTAGCAAAAAGCTTCTGAGTGTGAATTTCAAATGTAAACTTCACAAACAAATACAATGAACATTTACATTCATTGAGCTCTAATGTCTCCTGGTTTTCTAGGACATCATTTCTGACTTGTGACTATTGAAGGTTGGCAGCACTGCTGCTGACTCTCTGTGCAATGAGGCTGCATTTATGTTGCTTGGTTTGATACATTCCTGGGAGACTTACTTCTACTCTCTGTGCATTTAGCTACAGCCTGGGCAAAGCAGGAGAATCTATTTTTTGTTTTATGGTTCTTCTTTCCTCTTACTTTAGCTTCAACCTTTCTACCTTTTAGGATAACTATTTGACTATTATTCTGAAACATACATTCAGTGCTGAGTATAATTATTGGTGTTAAGTTGTATAAATCACTGAATAAGTGTGTACACATTGACACTGGATGAACTGGAGGGATATTCTGACAGTAGCATGTAAAGAATTAGAAGGAAAATCAGAACATGTAATATTTTTGATTCTGCATGCATTTTGTAAATCTTTGCACATACATTTCTTTTTTTCTAAATTTTTTTCCAGGGTTGCACATATGGTGCCTCCTCTTGAAAGTAGAGGAGGAATTTAAAGCTTTCTGTGAATTTTAAAAACAAATAAGTCTTTATTTATATTGTGAAAGATGTTGATTAGGAAAAGATGGAAAGTAACAGGAGACTGAGGTTGATATCTAAAGTCAGTGGTGTCAAAGCCAACGAGGTGGTCATCAGTTTTGTCAGAAGACACAATTTTACTGACTTCTACTTAAACTTTTCATTTCTGATTAATAGGAAGATATGTACTGATTTCTGGATCCTGGCCAAAGGCTCTGAAGTCTTGCAAATTCTATTTTACAGATTTTCTAAAAGAGGAAAGACAAGAACTCTTTTCTCCAACAAGGTAAAGGTATGACTATAATACCAGCAAAATGATCCTTGAAGTGTTTTCCTTCACATGCACAGAAATCACTTAAGGCACCAAAGAACCACACCTGAGAGATTTAAGGTGATTTTGTTGTTTGTGCTATGCTGGAATTTTTTTGTTTCAGGAGTGTTTGTCTTACAGTGCACGGTTGAAGTGACCCTCTTAAATCTACCATTAAAACTTGAAATTCAGGCTTACCTGAATCATGCAAGCAAAAGGGCATTACCTCGAATTTGTGTGCTTGAGTCTCTTGGCACAGGCAGAACTCACAGAAAATAGTTTCAGTCACTAGAAATGTTCACAAATACTACAAGTGTGTCATTGTAGACCACAGTCTGAACATGTCTTCTCTCCTACCCAACAGTAGACTCGTATTGGAACAGATCCAATGCTTTAATGAATTACAAACCTGTAAAATATTTCCTTCCCTTTGCCTGTGGTAACTGCTCTTTAACCTGGCAGCAAGACTAGGTACAAATAAGCCCTTGAGGCTGACTCATGGGCAAGTACGCTGTGTGTGGAAACAGGGGCTGTGCCACGGAGCCAGTCACTGTTCCCCAGCCACGTACCGGAACGTGGAGCCAAAGGATGGGGAGAACCCTATGGCTGTGCTTGACACCAAGCACGTATGTGGGAGCTTCTTGCTAGAGCAGGTGGGCAAGAATAGCCTCAGCTGGGAGCAGGGGAGAGGGCTCAGGCAGGGTCAGGCAGGGAAAGGCATTCCTGGGACTTCTGCTCCTGTTCTGCACAGGGAGAGCAGTGCCAAACAGCACATGCACTGTTGGCATCTCCAATTGCTTCTTCTTCTGTAAGCCAGAAACCATTCCTCTGAAGCCAATGGCACCTCATTAACATTAAACTGATGTGAATAGAAGGCAACTGGGACATATATGTTTCCATACCTTTATACCATTGGGTCTGATTCTACTTTTGTTCACACCAGTTTGATATTGATACAGCTCCTCTAGCTTTCATGACATGAATCTGTGCTTAACCTGGGTCAGCAACATCTCAATCAGCTTCATTTACTTCAAAAATTATGTGCCTAGAGCTGTTGGGAAAGGATGGTTCTGTAAGAGACTAGAAGATGGGAAGTAAAAATAGGAAAGGGATCAAGAAACAGCTCAAGGATGGAGTTTTGCATTTCTTGTCTTTGCCTACAGTTTGTTGCCTTTGTCAGTGAAAAATGGGAGAAATGAAAGAAGGGAATGTCTCTTGAGTTAGAGGTTGTCTTCAGGCTGAGCAAAGCCCTGCGGTAGAAGTATGTTAGTCCTCCCTCCTTTCCTTATTTCAGCTGTTCTTTGTGTTGGAAAAAAAACCCCCACTTCTTTGTTTTTTTCAGTACAAAATAGGAAAGGGCTACAAGGAAGCAGAGCAGATTATCTTTTCCAGTTTGCCTTAGGGTTTCCTGGAATTTTTGCTACTGTACATTTATTTAAAGTAACCCTATCTGTTTAAATACATGCTGATCTTTGGTTGCTCTGAGATCAGAATCAACCCTGAAGAATGCCTTTTGCTCACAGTCATTTTTGTATTGTCAGTCCTTCCCCGGTGCCCCCCGCCGTGCTGACCTCCGGGGTATCAGGTGACAGCAGGATAAACTGCAACACATGTGGGCTGGGCAGGCAGCGTGTTATGATCTGAACCAATACAGAAATTGGGATCTGTTGTCAATCTCCTCAAGGATGACAAAGCAATCTGCTTCCAAATGAAGGTAGACGTAAGATAAATTCTGTGTCTGCTATTATATTTTCTTGGCATTAGCCAAATGCTCTAAGTGTTTTGTGGCTTCGTCACCACCAATTATGAACTAAAATAACATCAAGTGCTGCAGAGTGCCATGATCCAAAACTCCTCTGTCTCTTCGCAGTGACATTGTGAATAAATAAAATCAGCTCCAATGATTCATTAATTCATGTTTAATAAGGCTTTGCAAAGTTATGTCAGATACTTGGAAAGGATGTTTGGAACTAAAAGCTCAATCCCTCAATGTCTAACCCAGATGAACTGCCTCCTTAATTTTGCTGAAACAATATGTGCAGCAAAGGGTTTGTTAGAGCTCTGGAAAGTCTTCTCTTGTGTGCACTATTTAAAAATTCTGTGCAACTGTCATCATTATGTACCCAAAATGAAAACAAGTCTTTTATAGTGAAACTTAGGACATTATGCAATAAACTAAAATTTATTGTTTAATTCTCCAACCAAGCTTTTGCATAACAAATGGAATAAATTAAAATTTTTTGTTGGCTGTCTCAATTTCACAATAATCATATTTTTATTTGAGCAATGTGTGTATATCCTGAAAATATTTCAAGAAAAAATAAATTATTCAAATGGAACAGCTTTGCTGTAAATTATACTGCATTTTTTTTTTCCTTAAATGTAATTTATATAAGATTCATTTGTTAGAACTGGTAAGATGCTTAAAGCTTTTAAAAAAGGCAAAATAATTTACTTTTTATTGTCTAGACTCTATGTAAGCCATTGTTAATTAATACTGCCCTTTCTGGTGACTTTGCAGCAGGCAAAGCAGGCAAACTCAAACAAACCAATTATAAATGATTTTTCAATGTAAACTTTTAACTGTGTAGCCCAAGGACTTGCTCAACATAAAAGTACAATTTAGAAAACATAAGTTTTAACTTAGGTCAGGATATATCAGGCCATGATGGATGTACATGTAGAAACATCTGACTGTGGAATGACAACGTTTTCTTCAAGACTAAGCAAAATGTTGGTGGCAGTGATAAGTAAAATGAAAAATAGCCTTGAATTAACTGACCAGAAAGTTTGAGTCTGGCATCTGGGTTGCTGGTTTGGGGTTTTTTTTGACTGTGTGTTGTTATGGGTTTCTTCAGGGTTTTGCAAATCTGAATTGCTGGGATGCTGCAAGCATTATAATCTGAGTTTTAGATCTATATTCTTCAGTGAGGCCATGAGAAAGTCAAACTTTTAAACACCATCTGCTGCCTTGGGTCTCAGGTAGAAATCACCCCCCTTTCCTTCTGTTCCCAGCTGCTTGAGCAGAGTCCCTGTGCTGTGGGAGTGTCACACACCCCTCCGCCTGCATGCGGTGCGGCACTGGCTGCTGTCAGTGACACAGCTCATCTGGCTTTGTTTTTCCAGCTACTGAGTGGAAAACGTCATGGTCCTGTGATGCAAAGCACTGTCCCAGTATATCCCACCACCACAGGTTTAAGCTTGTTCACCATTTTGGAGGAAAAAATCTGGGGAGAAGATCCCTGTTTGAATTGGTGGTGGTTGACTTCTCCACGCTGTCTTTAAGTCTCTTCATCCTTATTGTCTGTCTTTCAACAGCCTGAGTGAAGCTGGCACAGGCTCACATCATGTGCTGTATCTAATTTGGTGGAAGCAGTCACATGCCCACAGTGTGATCTGTATCAGATTTGTATGGCTGAGTCATCTGGTATCAATTCTTGTGGGGTGAAGGCTCCATAGCTGCAAACCTCACGTGTTCCCGCAGCTCCCGCTCCTGTCTTGTAACTCATTTATCACAGCTCTGCTGTAGCCCTGCTCCTCTGCCCATTTCTCAGCTCACCCGACACCTCTTCTGTAACTCAGGAATATCTTTTCCCAGACACGTGTGCCACCTCAGCTTGGACTCAGCAGTCCAGGAAGTCAAACAAGCTTTGTAAATGATCTCTGAACCTCTGACTCTTTGCTGTTGTTGCATCCCTTTTTCTCCTTCAGGAAGTCCATAGCTTAACCTCATGGTGTCTCCACAGCCTCTTGAAAAGAGAACAGAGAACATTGTTTCTTATCAAACAACTTCCTTCTCTTTTAAGCTGAAAACTGTTGTCCTGGTCACCAACACACCACCCTCCAAGGCTGCTCCTGGCTCCTCAGAGTAGTGAAAGACAGCCAAAGGCATACCCACAGCTTCACAAAATGTGCATGGAAACCATACACTAGAGCTAGGTCACCAATTTATCAGCCAGGCTCTGCGTGCAGGTTTGTCATATTGCTGAAGCAAAAACTGATTTTGTCGATGAAGTAAAGGCTCGTTAATTTTATTTTTAATAAAAACACTGCCTCCTTCTATACTTACTAGAATTCCAACCTTACTAACCGCGTAATGTATGTTCATAGATGTTGACAAAACCCAATGGATGCTACTTGGAAAAAAAATAAAATACTGCTTAGTTGAATTAGAAACACTTATAACATCTGCAATCATACTTGTTTTTTCTCTCTTCTTGGGAGCAAAGTTGTTCCACTGGTGCTGTCTCCCCTCTTTCTTTCTTGTCATCTGTAATTATGTTGAAGGGATTAATAATCATGCATTTTATCCAGCATCTCAGCTTGATGACAGGGCATTGTTTAATGAGAGCACAATCAGTGTCCTGGCTCTTTGGGAGAGCTAAGGCAGTGCTTGCAGTGGAAATGATTGAAAATAAACATGTGGAAGCCTAACCGCTCTTTAAGAACTCCTTCTGCTTGTTTGGTTAGCAATTTTGATGATTTCGTCCGTTGTGCCTGGCTCTGCTGCTGCAGGGGCATGGTTATTTATGGTGCCAGAGGAGGTTATGATCTCCTTATATAAACTACAAGACAGAGGTAGAATGTAGTCAGTTCTGAGTCACAGTAAGAGTTTTAGTTCTGCAGCTCTAATGCCATTAGATCAAGAATTGGCCGTTAGGCTGTAACAGAATTATGAGGATACTGATTAGGATACTGATGTACCAAGCACCCAGGCAAGCTATGGATCTGTTACACAGGCAGGCTTTGTCCTGTCTGTAGCTTTTACTTCTACTTAGGTATTTAGCTTATATTTGCTAATGGCAAGATGATGTTACAAAGTGGCACTGCCCGTGTGTTGGGAGCAATTACTGGATAATTCCCATCTCAGAGGTGCCATGGGCTGACGTACAGAGCTTGGGACCATATGTGCTTGATCTGAAACAAAGGGTGTAAAAAGGTCTCTGCTGGGTGAGATGCAGCCTGCCTGCAGCACTGCTGTCTTTGAGTGTTAAGAGTCAGGGAACATGGGCAGTTCCATGGGACCTCTCAGAAAGGCTCAGTCTCATTGCAGCAGAGAGCATTAGCTCAAAACCCACTTTTCCTGTTCTCTCCCCTGCAGGAATCTGGAGAAGCTTGGCTTTGTGGTGTGTGATGACTGTGGCATTTCCTGTGTGGCTCAGCTGGGTCAGGGCAGGGAGGGAGAGTGATAATCCCCAGTGTACAGCACGTGGCTGGCAGCATCCTGTGCCCACTGGAGGATCAGCACAGGGGACAGAGGTTTCTCACCGGTGGAGTGAAACATAACTATAAATCAGGAGAGAGCATGACAGTGCCGGTTATGTGTACTCAGACAAATCCTCAGAGACTGATCACCATTCAGGGTACCAACCTGGGTGGTGGTTCAAGGCCATGGAGCACCAGAAGGTACCACAGAATTAGTGCTTCAATGCCTAGAGCTTTGTCTCACAGCTGTGGCATAGCAATAGGCTGGTCTCAAATTTTTGGGGAAACTGGACTCCAGTCCTGACTCAGGCAGTGAAAAACCACCCAGTGTCAACCTTCCATTGGCTGGTATTCTGTCCTGTAAGTGCACTGTTGACAGACAGTGCACAAGTACTCCAGACCTTATTAATGAGGGAAGCAGTTTTCCCGCAGACGTTCCTCAGATACCCATCACATCACCAGGCAGTCTGGAATGCACTCTATCTTCTTGCTTTATATGAGTGATTCAGATTTTTGCATAATATATTTAATTTGTAACTTATGTATGTAGCAATGTGGGAGATGTTTGGGTAGGACATTTTCTTTTCTTGTTACTGCTAGTGCTTGAAATGATGAAAACTCTTTCTCAAGGGAAGTACATGGGGAAGGGTAGCCAAGAGCTCAGGCTGTGGGTGGTGGGATGGCAGGGGCCAGCAGTTAATTCAACAAAAACATATATTAGTGTGGAACACAAGGGAAGGATTTTCCTCCTCTTCTGTATCCATTTTATTTTTCAATGACAGAAGCCACCTATGAAAGACAAGAGTTAGCTCCTCATGCTTACACACACATACACATATTTACACCCCCACAGAAGCATAATGGTGCCTGAAGTTGAGAAAGCCCAAAAACAACTGGAGGCTGGAGCCAAGACCAAACCATCATCTACCCCAGTGCTGTCCCTGTTGTGCAATGGGAGTTCATTACAACAGCATAGTTTCAGCCTGTAAAAACCAGCCCATATCTCCTCAGGCCCTGCTGTCCTGCCAACCTCTTGTCTTCCCTGTACTTGGCCATCAGCAGTGACTCGGTACCTTAACCCCACTTTTCTCCTGCTCCGCATCAGTGGCACTTGCACAACATCTGCTCCAATATGCCTCACAGGGAAATGCCCTACAAATCTCCATGTGGTTTGCAGAATGAATTCCCTGATGACCGTCTCATTAATAGTTTTCCCTGCCAAATGCTGTTTGCTTTTACTTTCAGAACAGTCTGCATTAATGATTAGTTCCTCTACTTGGACATTATTTACATAAAGTATTGCTCTCATCTCACAGGCAGCAGCTCCACAATGACACTGGGCAAGACCAGGAGCAGTGACCAGTGATAGCAAATGCCAGACAACAGTTGTCTTTGCAGGATGGATGCGTGGAGAGCTGGGAATTTCCATACCCTCCTGGCTGCCCTGCCTGAGACGATAAGTGCTTGAGTATTTCACAGCAAAAAAGTCCTGGGAAAAGCAGAACTATTTCTTGAGATAAAGGCTGGCTGCACATTTCAGGAAGATGAGCTTGTCAGGGAGGTTGCTGCACTCAGGCTGAACCTGTGGGAAGTGTGCCTGTTCCTAATAAATGTTGTGTGTATTTATGTGGCAGTCATTGTGCTTTGCAAGGGGGGAGTCACAGAAATAATTAGTTAAGAGCGTGAGGTTTTTGGCACAGATCCCCTTTCTCAAGTAGCTGTGATGTTCATATATAAGAAAAATTGATTTGGCATCTAGACAGGATTTCAGCACGCTCATGGTTATGGAAATCAGCTATGGGCATGGAGGAAATCTGTATATTGATTCATAAAATGACTTGATGACTTGTTCACGCTTTAATGTTTTCATGGACTTTTACCCAAGATAAAATTGTCAGTAAGTACCACTTGACTGTGCTACAACACCATCTAAAATGGTGGGAAGAATGCAAGGAATAAAAGGGATTTCCTATTAGGCAGAAGACTTTACTTTCTGTGCTAATTAATTTTTTCCTTAAAGAATAGCATTGCCCTTGCTATTCCTTTAGAATTTGCATGTATATAACACCCAGTGAAAGATGCTTTCCTATGGTAGCCCCCTAGTTTCATGGACATTTTTTATTTTGCAAGAGGTCAGGAAAGCCAGTCCTCCTACTCACACCACGCTGTGTCCATGGTGCTAGAAATGCCATGGCTAGGTGTGTAGGTAATAGAATGAGAATCACTCCACTTTGGTATTGTGTAGTAGGACAAAAGCCAGCATGGCTTGATGACTCCTTTTTTTTTCTCTTCCTGGCTCACGAGGGGTTAGTCAGCATCAGCACCAACCCAAGACTGCCTCACAGAAAACACCTACTTAAGAGACTGACTCCTCAGGAACATGTTTCTCTGCAGGTTTAAATCTTAATCCCTGAATAATACCTCTGCCTGCCTCATGGTTTTCTTTGGAGACTTTCCAGCACTGACCAATCCTGACCCCATTTGACTTAAGCTATGTGACCTCAAAATGGAGGCAGGATGGCTGCTGGCCATAACTGAAATGAATGGAAATTGTCATGTGCAATGCCATCTAAGACCCAGCATGATAACAATGTGTGATCAAATACTGATCTCACTTGTAACAGTGAGCTTCCGTGGTGACTTCAGAAGGAATCAATGGGTGTAATGTGAGTCACAACACACACAGTGTGCCAGAGCAGAGCAGAATTTTCACAATAAGTAATGTCTCTTTTTTCAAGACAGAAAAAAAGCCTGAAGACCTATACTATACTGAACTGCAAAATTCAGGAAAGAGGCCCCATATGTAACTACATTTTTGAAGGTGGAGGTTGCTCCTTGTGGACTAAATCTTCCCTTACAACAGTCTGTTGCTCATTTTCAGAAAATTTCTGCAAGTTTTTCCATGAATAGGGTGAAGGATTAAAAGATCTCTGGGGCCTTGTTTGACACTATTGTGTTTGGACACCACCTTACATACTAAATGCCCTCATGGAAAAACCAGAAAGATGTCTCATGGTGTCTCAAGGTGGGCTGCTAGAAACAGAGATATTTTCATACCCTCAGGAAGAGAAAAAAGGCCATTTTATCATTTGGTAGTTGGCTTCTTGCTGATTATTAAACAGTCTGCCAAATCTGTGGTTAATGAGTGATTTAAATATAGTTTGAAGGCAGCTTTTGTTTCCTTCAGTTGCTATTCTAAGAAAGAGCCCTTAAAATTAATTGATTGACAAACTGTATAATTGATGCTGCCTACGTAGCTTGCACTGGCCAAAACTGATGGGAGCACTGTCATCTTGGTCAAGGCTGCTCTAAACCCTTCAGAGAACCTCTGCTTGCCCTCTCTTTATGCTCTTGGGTAGGAGAGGGCATGTTTAGTTTTCTGCTTACTCTATTCCCTTTTGTACTTGTTCATTTGCTAGGTGCATAAAGGAGAGGAGGTCATTTGTGCACATGGGATAAAGAGGTATTATGAATTCTAAAGTGTTTGCTTTATTGGGAAAAGCACAGCAAGCAGGAGAGCTCAGGAACATAATGTGTGAATTTTTAATGAATGCTGTGCCATGTGTTTGTGCAGGTTTTTTTTTTCTACCTGTAGCAGCTCTATTCATTTGGGAGAGTACTATGTACAAGATATTCTTTAGTAGTGTGCTGGCTGCTGTTTAGTTTTAATAAATTAAATCCTTTATATCAATGTAATATTCTTTAGACAAGTACTTCCAAGACAGATTAGAAATGAACTTAAGGGGATTAAAAGCTTCTCTTGCTAAAAACAATGTTTCAGATGGGAAATCCACTTATTTATGTCACTTTCAGTGGACTACATTTGGCTTTAATATGTTGCTACTGCTAAAGAAAGCAGTTCTTTGCCCATGACTGCAGCATTTCTGCTCTGCTTTACATACACAGCGATGTTTATTTTCTTCCACACAGTTAGTCACTTTGTGAAAGATTGATGGCTTCCCATAAAATTGAGAGAAACCATTTTCTTCTTATTTAGAGGAAACAAAAGATTTAATGAATCTGGCATTTTAAATAGCATCAGTCTCTTTGTAAAATAGGAAACTATGTGAGTGGAAGGTATGAGCAAAGAGAAAAATCTGCTCTGATTTTGCTGTTGCTGCATTGTAGCAGGCTGAAAACATCAATTGGAAGGTTGGCACTATCTGTGAAATCCTGGACATTTTGGGGAGCAGCCTGGTTTAGCTGCTGTTAGCTCTGGTCTGTGCAGCAAGCTGAGGGTGAGGTACCAGATCACAAACTCTTTCATCACTCGTACGAGGTTACCCATTTCTATATGAAAAACTTGTCCTAGTACATGGTTCAGTGGTGTGTCAATCCCACTGGTGGGTCTCTGGTACCAACCTGAAATATCTTGATTTGAAATATTATAAAATATGTAAGAATACAATACATAATGCATAATAATATACAATATAATAACATATATGTGTGTGTGTGTGTGTGTGTGTGTGTGTGTATAAATCAGTATCTGCTGGGTTTGTTTTACCACCACTCTGCAGTTGTTGTTGGACAGTCTGTATGTGGAAGGAGATGCTGCCTGTCCATGCCCCAATACCTGACTCCTGCTCAATTGAAGACACCCAGCCAGCAGAAAATGAGTGCTTTGGTGAACCCAGCAAAGCTGCAGCTGTGCCTTTTTCCAGAGCCTTGTCCTGCTGGATATCTGACTATGCTCAGATGGCTCTGAACATTACCAGGAAGCCCTGCAGTCCTAGGCTCTTGTAGGATCTTCACAGTAATCACCAGCCAAGTCACACAATACTGACCTGGAAAAGGCTGGCTGCTGCCCAGTGCTTTCACACTGATGTTTCACCAGGGCAGGATCCACCTCTGTGGAATAAATAAGGAGGTTCTCCTGGGGGATGAACAATGACAAAATTGAATATTCTGAGTATTCACACCATTTTAAGACCACGTTTCAGCCCCATAAGAGACAATCCAGCACGCTAACTTTCCTAGCATCCATGTTTCGCATCTGAACTATTGGTTCTTCTCCCAGACTACAAAAATGCAGTTTTGGAGTTTACTCCTCACAGCTGTTGAATGCAATGGGGACAGAGAAGGTATTGGGACACAACTGATCTCCCAAAAGGGTGAAAGAAGAAAGAACTCCTCCTAAGCCTCCTCACAAAGCTGCCAGGAAGGGAAGACTGGAGAGCCTTTGAGGACAATCTGGTTTTGTCTTTTTTTAAGTGAGTTAGAAGTCTTTGGTCTACAGTCAGGACAGAGGAACTGATCATAGGAAAATAAAAACTAGAAAAAGTATGTGAAATTAGTGTTTTAATTGGAACAAGGTCTTTCAGTCTATTTATTGTTGCTATTTGCATGTGAGACCATGAAACTGCAGTGCTGAGCTCCAAGAGCTCAGCTATGGTTTGCAGATCTGTTATTATTCAATTGCAGTGCAGATAGCTTGGGCAGAGGGAGAGGTTCCACCCCACAGCACGTAAAGTTTGTCTTGGTAACTGTGTCCCTGACAAAGTGCTGGATTTTGTTATTTTAGGCACACCTCTCCCCATCATTACTTAAAACAGTTTCATAATAATTTCTATTCCATCATGTTTCATTACACAGTAAAGTATTATTTATTTAAATGGTTTTCAGAGTAACTTATTTCCTGGTACCTGGTTAAAACTAGATCATTTCCCTTAATGCTTTCAAGCCATTGAAACTCCAGGATCTGTGTCCATTTTTGTCATTCTTCAAACACTAGTTAGTGCCCTCTTTCCACACCCAGAAGCTGACATTCAGATTGAATAATGCATCTGATCAAGCAAGGGATATGTTTTGAAGGCAAAGCTCAAAGACTGAGTTGCATGACTCCACTGGTATTCAAAAGGGCCCTAAAGTGAGGCTTTGTATGAACCTTGTATTCTTGGTATTGAAGGAGAATAGGCTGGTAAGCAGAAATTAAACCACCATCTTTATTTTTAATTTTCCTCTGTTTTATTTTCTGAAGTTAGATTTCACTCCTTTCCCCCAAACCACATTTTTTGCTGGTCCTAGTATTTATCAGATATCTCAATCCTTATATATTGTACATGACAACAAGTTCTGACTGAATTTTCATTTCACCACTTGTTTCAGAGTGGAGAGGGTAATTTTCTGCACAATAATGATAGTTTCTTTAGTCACTGTAGCCACTATGTGTGCACTGCTCATAACACTTGATAAAATTTATATACATTGTCACATGGTTTATCTGAAAAAAAAAATATATTGTTCAAGAATAAAGTATATAATGAGGATCAGGGATAGAATTTCACCGAGAAATGTGGTGTAAAAATGCTTCTCATTTTAAATTAAGCTTTCAATGGCAAGTGCTTGGCTTTCAGCAACTCCTCTGAAACCCTTTTAATTGAAGTTCCATGAAAATCTGGGGAGTTCAGCTCAAGTTCACCTCCCAAACCATCCTGATTTCATTAAAGATCTGATCTTTCTTTATTTGCCAATAAAAAATATATATAAATGTGTATGAGCCTGTATAAATCAGTATCTGCTAGATAACTGTTGTTTTGTGTTGTTTTGTTAGGTTTTTTCCCTAAAGGAACAGTTTCCCTTTTCTTTATGAAGGATGAATTCTGTGCATGCAATGGGAGTTGGAACAAACAATCCATGGGAGATCCTTCCCACTCCCTGTGCTCCAGGATGGGATTTGAAGCACACAGCACCCTTATTGCTTCCCTCTCCTGACTTGTGTTCTGCACTGGTTGTGCCAAGCTCACCATCATCCCCTCGTGGCCTGGGTAAGGACAGGGGAGGCCCAGGATGGTTTCCTTGGTGCTTAATGCAATGGAAACAGCATGATCAGCATAAACTGGGGATTGAGCTTGCCTTGGTCAGGCTTAGGGTATTGCCATGTTATTTCCATGTCACTATTTTCTGTTCCTCTCTTCTAAGACCCAATAAAGGCCTTGATAATTTTTGCTCAAGGCTCATATCTGGACAGTGATTTCACCTTTTTGGGTTTTTGGTTCATTCCTTTTTCAGCTGCAGTGGCCAGATATGCCTGTAACAGCACCAAAGGGCTGAGGCTACTTATACCATGGCCTATTATCTCTTTGCTAAACCAGTAAAATAGTGAGATGTCTTTAAAAATTATATCCATATATCAGAGGTTTTCAGCTTGGCTATAGGGTCCTTTCAAAGCCATGAGGTTGGAGAGATTCATTTTGCCCCTTCTGGGCAGAAAACAGTGTTCCCATTTCCTTCCTCGTCAACTCTGTTATGTAGATTCCCGTGGGACCAAGAGGAAGGGTCCCTGGGAATTGCTGGTGTTCCTGCTTTTATTTTGTGTGAGACTCCAGATGAAAATGTGTTGAAAGCAGTGTAAATCCTGAGTTCCCCAAGGCAGAGAGCTGTGATATACTCAAGCCCTATGTCAGTCCACTATGTAGCAGCATGCCAATGACTCTTCCATTAGATATCACTTGGGTACCCATTTCTCAGTTTCATCCCACTCCTGAAGAAATAATTGCTGTCAGGTTCTTTTATTTTAATCAATTACTTTGTTCTGTTACTATTGCAACTGCTACCTGTTCCACAAGACTTCTCACAAGCTCTGCACATTGCTATCTGCAGTTTTAGTGAATCAGATCTCAGTGTTTCTGATCAGGGTCCAGCTGGAACCAAACATTTTTGGTTCGTATATTTAATATACTCAAAATGCACTAAATGACAGTTTATAATATCATTATCAACAGTTAAAGACATTATAACTTCAAGAAATGAAAAGAAAATGCAGCCATATGTGGAAATGCTTTATTTTGTGCACTTTTAACCCTCACAATGGTTCAGCTGCAAAAAAGAGGATAGCAATGAGAAGCAAGGAGAAAATCGTATGTCTGCAAAATCATATTTCAGCTTTCTGTCCACTGCTGTCATGAAGGAGCACTGAGCTATTTGGATGGTAAATAACAACCAAGGACTAATTTATTTTTCTTCTTAAAATTATTTCTAGAATTGGATTCAAATGTGTTCCTTATTACACGGTTTGATAATTCAGTGATGCTTTTCCCCCATAACATACGAGCTGATTTAAACCTTCACTCCAAACAGCCTCAGGCTTATTAAGAACAGTGTGGACTGAGTATGGATTAGGTTTAAAAGTAATAAAAAAGTAGACCTGTTGGTTAGGTGAAAAATTCACTATCAGATTCCTGAGTGCAGCTTTCTTTTCATGTGCAAACTGCATTAAATGAGGCATTTAATTCAACAAATCCATAGTTCTGATCCACCAGAAATAGAGACTGGGTTAGTTCAATTTGTAACAAACGATCTCCATATGATCAAAGTCCTGAGAGCTGATTCCAACATACTGCTTAAATTAGTCTAACACCGAAGTGTTTGGCTCTGGGACAATATTTGGAATGTCTTACCAGAAGAAAAATTCCTCTGCACACATGGTTCCAATATCTGGGAATGCCAACCTTGCTTTTTAATGGGCTGACAGGGAGCCTCCGTGCTAACTTTCTGACTCCAAAAAGTTCTTGTGCTGTCACCCGCAAACCAGCTTGGATAATTTTTCCTTGGCTTCCTTATTAAAGCCTGAATGAAGGGATTGTGTGGCTTTCTTAATGTCACTTGGTCTGCTTGCCATAAATTCAAGCACTCATGATGAAAGCTCCACTTATATTTCGCTGGGAAATGGAATCAAGGAGAATGCACCCTCGTTCACAATAAATAACTGAAGTTGAGTTATTAAGTGTATTTCATATACCGGTGCCTTATTACATCAGCAGTTTAGATAATGGCTCCTTAAAAAAACTCCTCTGCTGAAATGTACGATGAGCGAGTTGCACAGAGGATCCCAATGCATGGAACCAAACCAGCAGGCCAGAGCAATAACTTAGGACTGTATTAACAAATATCAAATATTTACATTTTTACATGCTGCTGTCTGTTTAGATTAAGCAACCATAGCAATAACAGCAGTCAGCAGCGAGGGCCGTATTTGCTCGGTTCCTGCCAGGGAATTCTCAGCTGGGATTGTTTGTTTGCTTTGTGCAGTGAAGACTCGAGCTGTTTACACTGTAGCTCCAGTTTTAGAGAGTGCTAATTATGCTCTACTGCTGAACCCCTCTCCTTCTCAGAATCTGCTGTTCTGCAAAAATACTTTACACTGGTCTCGAGGAAAGCAATCTGACTCACGGCAGGCAACAAAGGGTGCCCCAGTGCCTTATAACTTTTTCTTTTAATGTGGTGAGCATTGCTAAATGGAAGTTCATGCCTTTAACTCTGCTTTCTTTTTCTTCTCTTTATATTTTTAAACTTTTTTTTTAAAAAATGGACAACAGTTTCAAAGTCCTTGGCTGAATTTCCTCTCGCAGTTTTACTCCTTTTTGTGGAACTTCTGAATGTGAAATGGGCTGACATAATTCAGCTAGAGGGGTGTGTAGCATCTACCTCTCTACATACATTAAGCATGCATATCATTCTTTACCTTTTCCCCCGTTATTATATGTGCAGTGGGATGTAACAAATTGACACTCACCCAGGAACAGGCAGAGCTGACAGTGAGTAAATGACCCGATTAGCATAGCATTGTTATAACTTTGCAGTTCCTTCCTGATTAGTTAAAATATGTGTTGCATGGCTATGACACTATTTTTAAATCTGTGCGAAGCATTGCTCAATACTTTATGGGTGAAGGAGGCAGGATGAAGGATGAAAGGCTGGCACTCAGAAATCCAGCAAAACCAATTCAGTTACCATGTTTTCATGGTAACTATGCTGAACAGGTGGCTAAGTAAGCCAATTAAACAGATTTTAAGAACAAATTATGATAGTAATTCATTGTCTGGGATCATTGAAATGTACTGTGTGGAATCTGTTCCCCAGAGCTGCCTGAATAACAAAAATCTATTTTTGTATAATTTTATCGTTTTCCTACCATCATGAAATGTTCAAAGGATATCACCTTTTTTATTTTTTTTTATATTGGGGGTGGATGGAGAGGGAAGGACAGAGGACTTTTTCCAGAATTTTTTTTAAAAAGGGTGTGATCCAATTAAAAACCCCAAATTATTAACATGAAAGGTCATCTTTCAAGTGAAACAAGAGTTTGCTAAAGAAATCTTATAACTGTTTTAGAAAATAATTTTTTTCTTGTGAGTTGAAAACCTCCTATAGTTTCATAGACAAGAATGAGCAAAAGCTCAAAGTTCTTCCGACATAAATATTTTGATCAAAAAGGTGCCTGGAAAAGGCCAGGAAAGAAAGTGTGAAACACGAGAGGTGCCAATTATGAGCCCTTTAGATTCAGTGGAGTGCTCCAGAGATGTAGCGTCTTCATTCTAGTTTTGGGGAATGATTGTTCAAGGGTGTGGAGGACAATGCTCCAAACCATCTGTGTGATCTGATCCAGCCCTCTCAGCATCAGCTCTTTCACCTCATTGGCAGAGCTTTAAAGTTAACACAGGCCCTGACAACTTTAGAACTGTAAGTAGTAGTCTCCAGTACTCCAGATCATATCTTCTTCATGGTCTGTATCAGTGATACTCTGGCATTGATCAAAAAATGTGCCAAAGACTGACAAACACTATATATGTGTATAGATATATATACTATATATAATATATATATTTTCACACTATATTATATATATATGTATAAATATATATTTTTTATATATATATATATATATATATAAAGAGGAGGGCAATAATGAATTTCTGCTTTTTGTTTCTTTTTCTTTGGAGATCTGAGGCAGAAAAGGGTTCTCTGGAATGATCTCAGGCCATTGTACAGCAACAGATGTACAGTGGCCACATAGGGCTGCATTTGAACCCCTGACCCAGGAACAAAATAAATTACGTCTAGACTGAGGTATGGAGATGGTGAGTGACAGAAGAATAGCACTCAGAAATGGTGTTCAAGAGATTCTATATTCATTTAAGTAGTGTAACTGTTTAGCCAATTTATTCATTTGTCAAGTTCCTTTCTAACCATCCTAATTCACCATTTAGCCTAAGATGGCCTTCATTAGTTTATTAGATATTCATCGGAAGAGATTTTAGCATAAATACAGTTCCAGAGAGGATTACCACCCAGGGAATCTATTCTTTTAACCTACTTATTCGGCTATCAAGTATTTGTTGAAAAGGACTCGTATTTACTTAGTCTCTTAATGAAGTCTAGAAAAGCTTTTCTGCAAAGGGAATATTGTTTTGTCAAAATTAGCTTACTTAAATAGCTTTCAAAGCAGTCTGAGAACAAAGATTTCAAAGCCACAGCTCCAGCCTAATATTTACTTTTTACACTGTACAGTAGTTTAGACTTGCCAGAAAAAGTGCACTTGTGCTTTTTGTTTTGTTTTGTTTAAATTCCTCTGCTTCTAGTTGTGAGATATATATGTCATTTCTAGGGGTATGGAACTAATTGAGGAATATGTCCTGCCCTTGTTGAGGTGAACAGGGCAGATAAATAAAAACTCCATTGGACATAAATCTCCTCCACTAACATCAAAGAAACAGGATCCTGCTAAGTGTATTTGTATAATGCAGTAATTTATGCAAAAAGCAGCTTTTGTCAGCAATGCAACAAAGCAGCTTTGATAAATGTCCCCTAATTTATTGTCATGTATCTCAAATCAAAGTAAAACATTTACAGCCTGCATACTGAAGGAACCCAGGCCCAGGGTACTTAAAGGGTTTCTCTCCTTTTCCATCTCCCCCCCTCTTTTTTAAAAAAAAAGTACAAAAAGCTAAGTTGGGCAAAAGGTTAAAAAGGATCTGTTTTGAATGCTAAGTACTTTATACAAATTACAGGCAAAAAATAATAAGGAATCTACTTAAAGAATGACAGAAAAGCCTGTACAAATTCAGATTAAAAAATCCTCTTAGCTTTTCTCTTATGGGTGGTGTCTGACAAATCATAATGGGGACACTAATTGTGTCTTACAGGGACAATTCCGGTTTCTCATGTTTTGAAGGAATAAAACGGTGACTGTACACAGTCGCTGCTTGAAGCCAGCTCTTCTCTTCCCATCTCACCTATGGATTCTCCTGAGCAGCCATCTTTCAGATGCATGGCACATTCTGGAAATCAGCTCAAGTGTGAATTTTTAGGGAGAACTTTTATTACTGACTTCAGACAGGAAAATCACACCCTGGAAGAGGACGAGACCAGCAGTGCCAGCAGCTCTGATCCCACCGAATGGTACTTGCATGGTGCAGAAACATGTTGAGTTTTCTCCCTGACTCTTGAGAGAGTTATTAGACTGGTTGGTTTGACAAAATCAGGCAGAAGGCTTGGTCTTTCAATGCACAAAAGTTGTACAAAGGACCATTTTATATATATTTAAAAAGGTATTTTGAATGGATGTGGCACTGGTACAGGGTGCCCAGAGAAGCTGTGGTTGCCCCATCCCTGGAAGTGTTCAAGGCCAGGTTGGACAGGGCTTGGACCCACCTGGGATAGTGGAAGGTGTCCCTGTCCATGGCAGGGGAGGTGGAACTAGGTGAACTTTAAGGTCCCTTCCAACGCAGGCCATTCTGTGATTGTGTGGCTGTTAAGGCTGGACATGATGTGCTGATGGCGTGGATGGCGTTGGCAGCATGTCCTGAAATCATCTGGCTGGAGGGACACCATCCCATGCCTATTGATCAGATGGTAAAGGAAAACTACATGGGCTTTTCACTCACCCACAATGTCTTTCAGTTAAAAAGACCCAATTTGATCCAGCTCCTCCTCAAGCCCCTTTGATATTTAGGGAGTGATAAATTAAGTTCTGTTTCAGCTGAGATCTAGCATGGCTGCACATGTCAGTTTGCTTCAGAAGTAGGCAGCATTTCTATGTTTTTTACTTAGAAATCTCTGTTTATAATAAAACAAACATGCAGCTTCAGGAGTATAATATCCTTTGAGTGGAGTTGTTTCAAAGAGTTTTACAACCCATCTGGAAGACTGACTCTAACCATTAGGCCTGCTCTTGGAGAAAATGCCTTATTCACACAGATAGTAGTATGGTTCTGGCATTGCAAGCCAGAGAAATGAAATGTTGGAAAGGCAGGCCTCCTGCACCATAAAACAGAGACATGGAGTTCACTGAGAAAGTGAAAAGGAGCAGTTGTTTAAAAAAACCCCAAGTTTCATTTTCTTTGCCTGCTGGGAATGAGTCTGCCTCTCCCAGCACCAGCTTGCCTCTTGGAAGAGCATAAGTCATCTGTACTACAGAGCAATTAATTCTAACTTCTTATGCATGTCTCTCTTTGTTGCTGTTGCCATTAACACATATTAAGATTGTAAGCTAATATATAATGATTTGAGTTAGTACCCTAATTGCTAGGTGTAAAATTAAAACTTTGTACAAGTATTTTGCAGTTACAATCAATGAAATGAGAGCTTTTATGTCAAAAGTGTTAAAAAATGTAGCTTAGCAGAATTGGGCATATGAGCATACCATTTGAATGTGTAAAGATCAAGGAGCTGCATCCAGGAACAGGGTTTTATCAAAAAAGAAAAACCTCTTCTCCCAAAACACACAATTGACCCCATGGAAGGCTCCATCATCATCACAGGGCCAAGCAGAATGTGGCACACGTGTGTCAGGACCAGAACTACAGCCCAGGTGGATATATGACGTATGTAAACATGTATGTGTGTATAGACATACATGGATGTGTGCACAGATAATCCTGTCTCTCCAGGTACATTTATGCAGATAGACAGAAACACTCCATGTATGTGTTTGATGAGACCCAGCACCTGATTTATCATCACCTGGTAATTTATCTGATCACCTCACACTCCTCACCATCCCTGAAGTAACATAAGTGTTCAGCTCATGCCCTGTACATGCACAGCCTTCAGTCCCCAGTGAGCTCTGCATAGGAGATCTGATGGGGCTCTTTGGTCAGAACACCTGACCCGGATGCATGTAAATTAGTGAAGTCAAAGAAAAACATTTAAAATTAAATTTAAAATGAAATTAGAGATTGGGAGAAAAGAGACATGGTCAGCAGAGCTCTTTAGCAGGTATTTAATGTTAAAAATACAGTAAAAAATTTCATGTAAAAAATATCCTACAGATACTGGTGGACTGCTCATGTGCTGGTGTGTTCCCCTGACATGGAGGCAAGTGATGGGAAGTGTTGTTGTTCTGCACCAAAGGGGACATACACTCTCTTGGCAATATACACTGCCTCTTGCTTTCAAAATGTGCTTTTTAGTCTTGCTTGTTACAGCAGTAAACTTTGCATTTCTGTGCAGGGCACCTGATTGCTGCACTTCTGTCTCATTGTGCCTGAGCCCCCCAGCCCTGGCCACATCCAGCCCTGAGGGCTGCAGACCTGGCGGGGTGTACTCCTTTGTGCTTCATCTTCAGGAGAGGGTGATGCTGGGATGCCATCAGAGCTTCTATGGTTTGAATTTTGAATGGCAAAAGGGGTCTAACACTGATCTCGTGAAAGCAGAAGTCTTCCTTTAATACAGTATTTCCTTAACTTTTTGAGTAAGCAAAATCAAGAAACCTTCCCTGTCCTGTGCTTTCTTTTCACACTGATAAAATCTTTCCAGACCCAGAACCAGTTAGCAACCACTCACACTCGCCTTCTCCTTAGTACACCAAAAAACCAGCAAATTACAATTTTTACATTACTTGCTAGCATTCCAGCAAGGCAGGTGTGTTTTGCACACTTAAATTAGCAGCAAATCTTGAAATATAAATCTATATATTAACCAGATGAGCTGCAGGTTATCCATTCAGCAGAAAAGCCTCTCCAAAATGTACTGGGCAGTGGTGGCACCGTGTGCAGGGACACCTGGATGACAGAAGGGATAGTGGGTGCCATGGGCAGGCAGCTGCCTGCACCCTGCCTGCACCACCCACGGCCTGGGCAGAGCCACTTAAAACAACGTCAGTGTGCTTTGTATTGACTGGTGTTTGGGAAAAAATTTTATCCCAATTCTTTCAAAGCAGAGACAGCTGTGAGTAGCTGTTAAATAGACACAAACAAGAGATCAGTCCAAAATATGCATGTTCAACATAGTGCCTAAGATATAAGTTGTGCTACAAGAGCACAAAAATGAAGAAACCAAAACATATTAATTATTTGAAATAGAAACTCTCCCTTTTTAAAAGTAGGCACCCTTTTTAGATGTCTTGAGTGTCATATTGATTTTTTAAACCTCTGAAGTCCCTTTATCTCAGTGCACTTATTTTATGAGTTACATTTTGACACATGGTTCTGGTTTATCATAATGCTTCAATAAGTAAATGCAAATTATCTCTAATGATATTTTTAATTTGAAACATAACTTGACCAAAACGAAATTTTTTAAGCAAATAAATTGAAAGAGTTTTTTTCAAGTTTGTCTTATTTCACAGATTAGTTTCAGTGTCTGACACAAAAATTTCAAAGAAGTTCATGTCTAATGTGAGTGGGACAAATAAAAAAATCCAACAAAATCAACACCCCCATACACCCCCAATCTTGAATGTGTCATTAAAACCACATGGATTTTAAATTCTTGTTCTTATACAGAAAATTGCATTAACAGATTTTGACCTCGAGACAAAGCCAAGTTACATGTGTTACAGGCCCAGCATCTCTGCTCTGATCCACAGGGCTGTTCCTGCATACTTAATAAATGCAGCCTACTGATGTAATAGCATCCTGCATATGTCTCATATTAACGGTATTTTCCTAATAGTAATAGCATTAAAAACCTGCCTACTTTGCTATTGAGTTACGCTATTTAGGATAATTTGCACAGAAAGACTATGCCTGAGCATGTGAACAAGCATATCATTTTATAACAGTTAACATAAAATATCAAAATCAAAGCAAGCTGCCAGTTTGATTCTAGAACCAGTATTTTTCCATTAAAAAAAACCAAATGGTTGTGTTTCTTGAATAATTTATTATCTGTATTTTTGTTTTATTTTCCACATGGAATTGATGAAGAAAAAGTACTTTTTTTTCTAGGGAAAGTTTGGAAGAGTGAAAAGTCACACATGGAAAACAAATGAGCTTCGGGAAACACTCCTCGTAGCTAATGGCTACTTGGTATGTCGCCAGAATTCATACAGATCCTTAAAATCAAGTAAATTATGCCCGCAGTGATAGCTCCCTTTGCTGGAGTCCCACAACAACCACCAAATGGTGAAGCGAAGCTGAACTGCCAAGTTTCATTTTTCACCTCCCCATTCCTTTCAATTAAGTCGACTCGTTTGCTGCAGAAGGGCCTATGCATATTTTATGGTCCCAGCCCCTCTCTCAGGTGCGCTCGCGTGTCCTCGCGCCAGCCCCACTCCCACTCCTGTCCCGCCCGCGCCGGGCAGCGGCTCCTGCAGGCAGGGCTGATCCGTGCCACGGTGCTGAGTCAAAATTAAGAAAGGAATGGTAGAGGGGAAAGCACTCAGACACGTGCATCTTCTTTAAACAGCCCGCTGAAGGCAAATGGAGAGAATGCCAGTTTTCAAAGGAAGTATAAAAAAGAAGTGTTACTCTCCTGCTCTGTTCTTCTGATAAGAGGTTGCACACTTTAAATGCTTTATTGAACTCAAGGTTAAGGAACCTGCCACTCTTCACACAACAGATTAAATAACTGACGAATTATGTGCTAGAAAAATTAGGATGGATTACACAAATATCTGTTAAGGCTATGATAAATATTTATAAACAATCTTCCTTGCAGAACATGTCTCTGTCATTCATTTCACTGCAATGAAAAACCTTGAACAATGGAACTAATGACTACATTGTTCCAAAGTTAAGTAGTATATCTAATAAGGAAAATAATCAAATGAGCCAAATTCTTTATGAACACAACAGTGAAGCAATTAAAATAAATGTGATTTTCCAGATCAAAACTTCTGGCTGTTAATTGCTATATGGCACCTATCCTAGTCATATGAGTTTCCCTTGCAGCTGTTTTTATTTCATGATACATTTTGAAATCCCAGGAGCCTAGTCCTGGGATCTGCCATACAGACAGTTAGCCTGAAAACCAGGACGCTTATCAACTGTTTATAATCTGGGTAGATGAACTCTCAAGACAGACCTCTGAGAACAAGCACTTTCTTGCCATTTGCATTTTGTTTGCAATGTGTTTCCAATGAAGATAATTTATTGATGCACACTTGTGGGGCTGGAGCACGTGGGTTCTCTGCCATATGCAAGCGAGCACAGAGGATGAGGCATGGGGAGCAGGAGGTACTCCTGCCTCCCCCACACTTGGGGCTGAGGCCACCACAGATAATATGGTATGGGAGCTACGATGCACTAAATACAGACACAATTCTCTCTATCTGATGTCTTCTCTTGGGTTTTATTTTTTTGCAGTTTCTGCCATTTATGGGTGTCTGAGTTGAGGAGCAATGGGACAGGAGGGCTGCAGCCCCTGCAGGGGCAATGAGCCTATTTAACATACAACACATGACCCCCTGAGCTGGAAGTGCATGTGGAAACCTGGCATATTGCAGCCAGCTTATTCAAAGCTGTGTTTCGGTATCTGTGGGTTATTAATGAGATTAAAGAACTCGGTTACAGGGAATGACAAATGCAGTTTGTCCAACATTAAGCAGATATTGGCATCCTTAGGTGCAACTCAGGAGTCAGTGAGCTCAGCTATTGAACAAGCTAAAGCCATGAGCAATATGATATTGATTAGACAATGGGTATTGCATTTACCCACATAGTTTTATTGGGTGAGGCTCCATGCATTGTGTTTTTATTTTGGAAACTTAAGGAAAATAATTTAAAATGTTGTAAGGAGAGCCTAGCAGCCTTTGTGCTTTTCTTTTTAAAGGCTACAGATGTCTTGTCTTCTTTCTTTAAAATTGCATATACTCCCTCCCCACCTTTAAAAAGATCAAGGGTAATAATAATAACAATAATAATACAGTATTCTGGAATTTTTCTATATGCCTCAAGAGAACTTTTTCCAGGAACTGTTTTCTGACAACAGCCGCCTCTTCTACTGTTCCTTTTACCCAACTTGCATTTCCAGCGTGCTGGGGCCAAGTTAAAATGGGGTCTTTAAATGTGAGGCCTTTGCTGTAGAAAACACTTCTTTTGCTAACCAAAACCATGTAGCATTCAGCTATCCTTCACAGTCTGCAATTTCCCTTGCTCTGTGCAATTCCTGCTTTCCCCTTGCCATTTCCAGGCAGTGTCAGTGCCAACACTTAGTTTTGCCTTGCAGATAATAGGAGTTGGTTAAAACTTGAGCTTCAACTCCAGTTAGTATCACTTCAAACTGTGGTGCTGGGCAATGCCTGTGGTGCCAGTGTGGGTCCAGGTGTTTCCTAGGTGGGTTTTGGGCCATGACTCACAGCCTGACTGACCTGGGCTCTCCCACCTCTGAGGGATATGCTTAGGCCAGGATCACAGGTAGCCTCAAAACCCAACTAAAGCATGTCTATGTTGGACACCAATGGGATACTTCAGTTATTAATCTTTACATTCTTCTTATTTCTGGATCCCAACTTGAAGAGCTCACCCATGACCATCTGGGGAAAGGGAAGGCAGGGATATAGTATCCCTGGAGAAAATCTCCTCTTTTGCTCTTTTTCCCATCATTTGCATACCCTTTCTCTGAGGGCTTTTCTGTTTCTTTTTTTTCTTTTAATCCCACAGCACTATCATGTTTGCCAGCCCCAACATCACGTTCCTCTCTTTCATCAGAACACTGACTCATAGCATCTTTCAATTTGGACTCAGTTTTTTCCTGTGGGACTTTGGCCCAAATAACACAACACACAAAGCATCTGCCCGGACTTGACACACAGCGAGGCATCGCCCAGCATGGGGGTGAACCAAGACCCATATTTTCACCATCTTTTAGCCCCCAGGAATTTTTCTGTACTGAGACTATCATACCTGAGTTTATGTGTGGCAGCTTAGCATTTCCCCTCCCTCCACGGGTGACTGCTGCTTTCTCCCTCTGTAGGCTTCTGAGCATGGAACTGTTAATTCTTTTTCTCCAGCCTGATGCATGCCCAGTGCTCCAGCACTGCTGCCAGCTCTGGTTCCAGTTTGTAAGGCCGCTTCTCACAGCTACTGCTGCTCCCCCTGCTCTTGAACCTGATGCTTTCCACCTCCAGGCTCTGCAAGGAGAGGCATGAGGCAGGATGTGTGCAGTGCCTGGAGGAGTGGGTGAGAGGCTTCTGGACCCACACTCAGAGCAGCTTCTCCATCTGCACCATGTCCTGGGAATACAAAATGGCACCGAGTTGTACTTCAGCTCATTAGATGTGGGCAAACTTGGCTAGAGCACAAGTGCAAAAGCTCATCTTTCTTCAGCTGCTTGTAATTCATGCTTGAGCAAGAACATTATTTGGGGCTTAAGTCAGATTCCTCTAAGTAGGTCACAATTCTTCTTCTAGACACAAATTCCAGCCTCTGACTTCTCAGAAATATGGATTCTCAGTCTCCCTGATTTGTGTAACACCTCAGGTGCCCTCTTATCATATTTATTTGCTCATCAAACGAATCCACAAAACAGTTACTAACTTGCTGCCTGATAGGGTTCAGATTTGGAAAAGTTCCTCTGCCTTGGTTGGCAGCCATTTCTACGGCTCATTTGCATGGCTGATTTTTCCCACTTTAATGATGCTTTACTGTTAGCCCTGTAGCCAGGTAAAAGGATGTAACCTGTATCTCCTATAGTCAGTGCATCAATGAGAGGGCAAGGGGCTGCAGAGAGGGCCAGGAAGTTCCAGTCCATATGGGGCTTGCTCTCTGAAACAGATGCAATGCAGTCCATGCTATAAAACAGAATTAATTTTAGTGGTATAGAGATTGATTCCCCAAATCATGACAGCATGTGTTAGACATTAGTCCTATTCTTTTGTACAGCACTGTGAGGGGGTTGGACCCACCCAGTGCTACGATGAGGGCAGTAAAATAATGCAATGAGATATAGAACAGAGTAGAAGAGACTACAGCACAACACAGTGTAACACAATACAGGGATGGCATATTGTGTACAAGGACTGCCAGGATATGGATTTAAGACATTTCTGCAGGAGAGTTCTGCAGAGAGCTTGCCCTGCTGTTGTTGAAAATTACAGTGATTTGCTTGTTTCAAGTTAAAAGAAAGAAAGAGAGGAAGAGAGAAGTTTTAGCCCCTTCAATAGAGGATAAATCTCACCTTTAAAAATACTAGTGGGAAGTATGAACCATTCGAACACTATGTCTCACTAGAGAGATGTGGATGTGGAGACTTCCAGGTAAATATGGGTTTTACTGATGTTGTTTGGCCAGGGAAGACTATCCATGGGGGTGGAGAGCTCTCATTAGAAGACATATGTTTGGACATTTATCTGCATCACAGTCCCAGATGTTTCTTATTCTTCGATTGCCACCTTGGTGTGCAGTGGTAAAATGCTGGCGCTGGATCACAGACTTGTTTCTGTGGTCACCTTTGTATCACCGAAATGCACTGGAGTGTCACTTTACAATGGAATACAGGATGCCCACTGGCTTTTATGTTTTATTTTTTTTGTTTCTGTGAAGTTAATTTTCACTTCCTCTTCTGAGAACAAACAAAATGTTAAATGTCTAATTGAATAGACTGTTGGAAAAGCCGAATGGGAAGATTGAGCATGTGAACTTTTGTAAGCAAATGCCTTTGTTTCCAAACAGTCTACTGATAGCAAATATTTATTGACATTTTCCTTCCACAGGGGCGTTAACAATTATAATTTGCTAGTACATACATAGTGAGTACTTTCAGATTTTGAACAGAACATCTGTTGGTCAAAGATGAAAAAAACCTTGAAAAAAAAGAATCTATTTTTCCAGGGTTATGAATCTAACAGCATCACAAATTATCTCTAGGAAAACATTTCAAAAGCCTGAACTTGCACTTATGGAAAAAGGAACACAGATAGAGGAAACAGATAAATATGCGTTGTGTTAGTAGGCTTTGTTTTCTGAAATGATATATTGTTCCGGAGAAGCAGTTAACAAACAAATTACTGTCTGTGTCCAATACAGCCAGATCTTTGGTTCCACCGAACAGATGTTGAGGTGAAGCAGATTAAAGCTTAATTCACAATAGGGCTGTACCACAGGAAAGGTGCCCTAAGTTTATCTATTGTTAAATAATATAATTTATCGTCTTAGAGGGCTACAGAGCAATTTCTGTTCCTTTTCTACTTTTTGAACAAAGATTTATAACATAGATAATCCCCAATTTTAGATATTTGCTGCAGGTTATATTTGAAAGAATTTCCCAAAAGACTGATAACCCCTTTTTTTCCCTTAACCACAGTCGAACCAGTGAACTAATATGATGCCTGCTTCAAATAAATGTATTTGCTGCCTCTGTGCATGATAAGTTTTCATTTAGTCTATGATCAGCTGACAGTATGCAAGTTTGCAGATACCAGTAATTGAATACAGATAACCTTGGTTGTTGACCTATGCAGAGCCATGACTGTCTAGTTTCCATTGTTTCTGTTTTTGCTAGTTGACACAAAACTGATGTGGGCTGAATTTATATATTAGCCCTCCATTATAGTGGGAATTGCTTATCGTTATGAATGG
>NC_046341.1:10464522-10504522 GCF_000738735.6 Corvus cornix cornix | reverse complement strand
TAGAGCTGCTCACCATGTTCACCAGCTCTCCAGAGAAAAAGCCACACTTCTTCTGAGTATTTTAATCTATTTTATGGCTGCCCGTCTAAACTGCTGAGCTGCTCCCATTGCTGCCAGAGCCATGGACCACAAAAGTGTTCCTGTCCAAAGATGCACTGAAACACGTGGCCCAGCTGCAGCGGCAGCGAGCCAAAGGGATTCACACGCTGCTGAAGTCCTCACTTCATCGCTGTCCTGCCTCAGCACAGGAGCCCACAAACCAGCCTGCACTTATTTCTCCCTCGTGCCATCAATACTGATGACCTTTTTATCTGTTCATCTGTAGAGGAGGCGAGCACAGGGCCACCCGTGGTCACCATGGAAACGGTGGGATTTGCTGACTATATTCTTTTCCTTGATGCATATAAAAGACTATTGGCAAGCAGAGGGACACCTGAGCCAAGGTGAGCTGATTAGAGGGTCTTGAACTAGTTGAGATAACTCTTAAATTTTAATCAATGCCTATTCTTATTTGCTGCCAAAAAAATTTAGATGATAAATAAATACCAGTTTAGCACATGCATGGCTGTAGTTCAGCCATGGCCACAAACTTTGCCAATGCTACATGCAGCAATGTAACACAAAATATCACCAGAGACACTGGGTAAACCTGATTTTCTTTTTGCTTCTTGAACCTGTTTATCTGGAAGCTGATGGGGTCCTCTGCAAGCACCCACTAGCAGAACTGCACCAAAGGGAGCAGCAGTGGGGGAAGGCTCTGCCCTGTCCCTGGGACGCACAGCCAAGCCCAGGGGCTGATGTGCTGTGCAGGGCAGCCAGTGAGTGTAGGGGCACAAGTTCCAGGGCAGTTCTGGTGCACAGAAAAGGTTGTTTCACAAGCTTGGTGTGCTTTGCCAGGGGTTATTCTGCTATATAAAATAGGCCTCTTAGTTACATTTAGTGTTTCCCAAACTCCCCATGTTAAGATAGTACATAACTGTGGTGTGAGGTCACCTGGGGCCCAGAGGTCAGAGCTCAGGGGCTCGACAAATGAAAGGTTAGAGCTCATGTTTTGAGCAACAACACATAGGAACCAACAAACCAACATCAAACCCCTCCCCCCAGTTGGGACTTTTAGGTCCACCTCTGATGCACCGATCCATAAGAATTCCCTGCTCTGCAGTGCTAGAATTGTAAATAGTCAAGATACAGAATATTAAATAGAAGTGAAGGCAAACTAACCCACTATCATTACAGAAAACAAACGTGCAGTGTACCAGCCTCATGAAAACAAACACTTTGGGTGGGTGTTACATTTTTCTAGTGGAAAAGCAAAACTGCAGCTTGCAGGTAAAGAAAATTAGTCACTTGATCAGCTGGATGGGAAGGAAGGCAAAGAGGAACAAAGTGTGTGTAAAACAGGAAAAGGTATAGAAGAATATTTTACCTTTATTTTGAAGAGAGTTTGCTGTTTTAAAACGACTTAATATTTGTAATTATTGTATAGATCTCTATAGATATGCATGTATCACTCCTATGCACGCATCTGAACAAGCTGAACCACAGTTTGGTGCTTCTCCTCAAGGTGAGGTGAGAAAGAGGTGGGTGCAAGGTGCCTGGGGCAGAGCTGTAGGCAGCTCCAGGTGCCTCCTCAGCCTGAACAGCTCATGAGATGCCTCAGACAGTGGTGGGCCAGTAGGGAATTGCCCAGCGGGTCTCTCCCCCTCCAGCTCCCCTGTGTGCTGGGCAGGCCATTGCCCTGGTAAGTGAGCACCTATGCCCTGTGTCTAAGAATGATGGCAAGGGGGAGGATGAAGAGGAGAAGGGGTGGGGAAGAGATGTAACATGTCCAATCTAGAGATCAAATTTGGGGCAACCTTCAGCCCTGACCTCCTAATTCTACATCCTGTCTTTCCTTGCACCTCGTTACTCAC
Organism: Corvus cornix cornix; assembly: GCF_000738735.6. Classification (NCBI taxonomy): domain Eukaryota; kingdom Metazoa; phylum Chordata; class Aves; order Passeriformes; family Corvidae; genus Corvus; species Corvus cornix. Next base: position 10,502,609 of record NC_046341.1, on the reverse strand, counting down.
AGGGCTGTCAAATCTGGACTCCAGCCTGCTAGATTAAGGACTGCAAGTTTATTTAAAAGGAAACAAAACAAAAACACACCAGTTTTCCTCATTACTGGCAGCCATCACGATGGCTCTCTGCAGGACCACACAGGGAGCAGAGGCAGTGGCATGCTGACAATTAGCTGGCCCGTCAGCACGAGCTTGGAGCACTGCAGGGTTTGGATGCTGCGGAGCATTTTCCAGCACTAACAAGGAGCTGGGCTGTCTTTGCTGATGCACAGTTTTATAGTGTGCCATGCTGCCCCAAATCCTGCTGGAGCCAAGCCCTGTTCCAAGGTCATTGCCTGCGTGGGGGTTTGCAGCCCCCCAGTTCTCTGGCAGCTCCAGAGGAGAGGAGATGGTGCCCAAGGGTGCATGCTGGTACTTGCTGGTACCTGCTGGGCTGTTCACCTGCACCGTTCTGGGGGTGGGCACCCACTGCACAGTGCCTGAAGGTCCAGTCAGGGCCTAAGAGAGCCACCTCCACACAGGGATGCTGCCCTGAGACATCAGGACAAGGAATCAGCCACCTGGGCTGTGGCTGAGGGTCTTGGTGTGGGATGGGTGGCCCCTGTCCAAAGGAACTAGGATAGGATTTTACTTTCCTTCTGCTTCATTGCAAGGCACAAAAAGGCTCTTTTGGAGATGTCTGGCTGCATTTTTCATTCTTTTTTCCAGACTTGAGTTGATGAGTGTTGCCCAGAAGAACAATTATCTCCTGAACAAAAATGGGGAAATTCTTATGCATAAAATTCAGCTGAGCCATGACCTATAACGGACCTCACACTGCTGACACTGTGTCAGGCAATCAAGTTACACAATTCAACTGTACAAAAATAACAGATGCGGTTAGTTTGACTCACTAAAAATGCTAAATTTATGAAGGGACACAGACCATTTAGAGTCATCTTTGAAATCAGACTGTGGTGATTGCACTCACATGTGCCCACTCAAATAAACTGCACCCCCACAATAAGAATTCCTCACGTGCCAGCTGCCAGGGACTTTAGGAATGCCCCTCAGCTTGGTTGCCTGGAGAAGATGAAAGCACTGAGCAGATTCCAGGTAAGTCAAGTAACTATTTGGATGCATTATCTTGTTGCACCATGACAGCTTAAAACTCAGACTAAGCTGCTGTATCTTATTCTGTGGCTAAGTAGACAATGTTATATCGCTGATGAGAAGAGAGCCTTTATTTTTTGACTGTCTCTGCTTATAGCTCGAACTGTGGACAACTCCTAACCTCCACTTAGGCAGTGAGGTCCTCCAGGTGTACAAACCCTGAGCAAAGATTAGTGCACACACACACACACATGCATTCCTGTGTATAAATTCATGTTTAAAAAGTGTCTCAACACACAGCTGAACTCATCTGCAAGGACCAGGCAGATCTAGGCACCTACCTCTGGTTGATACTGAACACAAAATGTGGCTCCACATGTGCACATAAAGCAAAGTGTAATTTGTCTCGGGGAAGTCTTGTGCCTTTTCCCCGGATGCGGTTCAGCCCCAGCTCGCTGACTGGCGGGGCTGCCGCTACAGCTGCTCAGGCTCTTGCATGCCTTCAGGCTTTCATTCCAAGAGCACTTCTTGTGCCAGAGGGTTTTGGCAACAGTTATAATGTGAATGATTACTTCCATTGAGGAAACCATCAGTGATAACAGTGATGAGAAGGTGTGTGTGGTGTAAACCACAGCTTGCTGAGGGCATTGGAGCATGGGGGTATGCAAGGACAGGCTCTAGGTGCTGCTGGGGAGGAAGCTGCTCTGCAAATGAAATAATGGCATGTTAGTAGGGGAGTGAATATGCTAAACAGAGTTTAACCCCTGAGCAGCCCTGTGAATAAAATGTTTTCAGACTTGGCCTGAGCTAGGTGCTCACTCAGCTAATGAAAACACTCTATCCCTCTAACCAAGCCAGAGTATTCACCAAGCATGGCTGTGAAAGGAGACATGTTTTGGCCACTTCTGTTGCCAAGTTGTCTACTACCTATGTGGACATTATAAACCCCAGCAATATTTAAGTTACTGTGAACTTAAATTTTATTTTCTTACTGCCCAAGCCAGCTTACATGCTGATCAGTATCTGCTGCAGCCTGGGAATATCTGGCCCCAGCTCCTTGGGCAGGGAAGTAAATCCTTACTGACATCAATGAACTGAAAAATTCTGAGGTCTGGCAGTGACAAAGGGAATAGTGAATGAAAGCAGTATTTCCTTATATTGATCTACCTTTCCTGCTCATCTACTAATAACGCTGGCTGTTTACCCTCTGTAATAAGCTGTGATAGGTGCTTTCACTGGCATTAGCTTTCCAGTTCTCCCAGTATGCAGGAAACAGGGAGCCCCCAAATAAAGAAGCTGGCTAGAACCACATAAAATTAAGCATGTTAATATTTTAAAGTTTGCAATTCAACCACTCGTGCGGTTGATTGCATATTTAGTTCTTGATTTTGCTCCCAAGATTTTCTCCACATGATATTTAAAGAGTTTTGAGCCCAATTTTCCAGATAGGGGAACACATGGGAAGGGAACCCTTCTACAGCCCTGTTCTGGGTTTCTGGAGATTCCTCTGTATGGGGAATTCAGGGAGACACCAGTGCTTTTGTCTCAGCTGTGTATTACTTACCATTTGAAGGGCATTGAATTTTAATCTACTTTTTATATTTCTGCTTTGACTGGTATTTCTCAGGCTTGTATTGTGTATCATTGAGGGTAGTAGTGTGTGCCCATTTTATCCCAAAAGTAAATGCTATTTGTTAAGCTACCAGTAGAGATTTGGCACGTTTTAAAGACATGGGACTGCTTCTGAGGAGCACCTACATACAGGATGATTCCACAGCCTGAAGAAAGTGTAGATGACAAAAAGTGGGCACAGCAAAGGTTTATAAGATCAAGAGTGTCATGGAAATAACTATTTGAAACACTAATGTAAGAACTCAGTGCATGTTCACATAACACATAGTGGAACTGTGGAATTCAATGCCCCTGGATGTTGTAGATATCAAAAGTTTACATGGCCTTAAAAACTGATTATACATAGTCATGGGTGGGGAGGAGAGGGAAAATCTATCAGAGACTGTAAAAACCCAATCAGGATACCAGGTCTGGCTCAGGAAATTGGAGCTGCTGGGTGCAAGAAGATGGGAAGTTGTGCTATAGAAGCAGCAGCATCTAGACACCCTTTTCTGGTCTCTTTCATAAGTGTCTGGTGGCAAAGGAGCAATACTTTCCCAAGACAGGACGATTGCTCTTGTCCCATGTATAGTGTACCTCAGGTTCTGTTAAAAAAAAAAAAAGCAATCAAACCCCAGAGGAACACAGATACATACCTTATAAACAGCTTCAGTGCCTGCCCCCCTGACAAGTGAAGATGTGTGTCCGTCCTGAGGAGTGGGAAGCTGATGTTAAACACACCTTGAAAGGGAACTATATTAAGCTGTTCAGTAGGGATCCTTAATGCTCATAAGAAGACAAGTTGGTCTTTGCTGAAGGAGAAACCAGCACAAGTTAGAGAACATTTTTTGGGGAAAATTCTAACTTTCGATTTCTTTCAGTGTGATATAAATTAGAAAAGAAATAGTTCTACATGTAGACTAAATCTCTAGCCCTTGCAGGCTCTGTCCTCTCCTCTCAGCTCACAGGCTGCAGTGTCTTGGCCACAGGCCCCTGTTCAGGTCTGGTGGAGCTGGACAGCTTGAAGCAATGATGTCTTAAATACCCTCGAGAAGAACACTTGGGGCCTGCTCCTCAGACCCCACAGATGATTGGGTGAGTTCACTTAAATGAATATTACTTAAATTATACTAGATTTTAAGAGTTTTTGCAAACTGATCTCAGATATGCAAATTCTATGAATAGAAGTCAATTAAATCCAAAAGTGAAATACAGAGCCCAGGCAGCCAAAAAAAGAGGTCACTACATAAAACATACTCTGCTGTGCATATATTTTATGGTTTTGCATTTTGCTGGTGTAATAGAAGGGTCCTATGAGAAGGTGAGAATATTGTTTCCTTCCTTTTCATACACAGAGTAAGACTTTGGTCAATAAATATTAATTAGAAAAAAGTATTTAATCTAGAGTACTTTCTCATAGTGCTGAGGTCTGGATGTGAGTTAGAGAAGGACAGAAAGGCTAAAGACATTCAAACCTGAGGCAGAATGAGAGATTGCAAAGAATGTAGTTGTATGCCAAGACCAGAGCTAGCAAAGACAGACTAAACCAAATGCATTTGAGATAATTTGCAAGGATAGGACTACCAAGAAAAATATACACATTTGTGAAAGCAGAGATTTAGGTGAATCTGAAGAAACCACCTTCAATTTATCAAAGCTGCCATTCCAGTAGCTCATTGGGCTTTTCCCCCATAGTAGTTTCCCATGTTTATTTTGGCACTTGTGGGGAAAATGTCAATGAGAGAACTACTGTTAGCGCGCCCTGCTGTGTGATGTTGAGTTATTCCAGTACTACAGCAGCTATTTCCCAACAGATTAACATTCAAATAGTAGGGGAGTTCATTCAGTTCATATAAATGTATATAGAAATTTTATTAACTTATAACTTTTTTTTATTTGATGGGTCACCTATGAAATGAAAACAGATTGCTTATGTTTTTGAAAGATAGAAAAAAAATGTTTTAAAGTGAATAAAAATATATGCCTTTCTGGAAAGCTTAAAGTGCTAATCTCTGAAACAGTGGCACTGGGCTATTCAGCTCTTCTTTGGAAAAAAAAAAGCCAAAACAGACAGACATGCAAAACCATGTGAGTTAATTGTCTCCTTATTGGATTATTTTTTTTGCCATTTTATGTTTGCATTAAGAGAAATATGCCATCACAAAAAGGAAAAAAAAATAGGATGGGTGCAAAATTAAGGCACAAGGTTGGCACTTGGGAGATCTGGTTTCGGTTCCTGGCTCTGTCAAACATTTCCTATGTGACCTTGTAAATGTCACTTTTGAGCATGTAAAACCATCTGGCCTGATCTAGTGAAACATGTATTTAATTTTAAGATGCAAGTAGTTCCACTTACATCTCGCACGCTTAAATTTAAAGACATGTTTACATGCTTTGCTGGTCGGGAGCCACGATGCTCAGCCTCTTCCAGGGAGAAGGATTCCCCCTCTGCCTCCAGCATCCCAGCTGCAGAGCAAGGGTAAGGAAGAGTTGGTCTCTGTTGCTCCAAGGTCTCCAAAGCAGAGGCAGTGACTCCCTGTGCATGTGCAGCAACAGCAGAGTGGGGTTTCCATTCTGAGGGCAGGAGCAATGCCTATCACTGCTATGGATAAAAGCTGAAAATTCAGATGCCTTTGTTGTAAATAAAAATCTGCATTTAGGGACTGAAACACTGGCCTGGTTTTTCAGAGTTGCTGAGCAACCAACACTCTCATTAAGTTAAGAACCCACAAATGTTTTGTGGTTCAGAAAATTAGGTCACTTATTTGGAGGCTAAAAATAGATTTTGAACCCCAGTTTCAAAACTTGAAACTTTGCCTTTAAATGTACTCTGATAATATATCCTGTCCCTTGCCACTATAGTTAGCCATAGACTCCAACTTCCTATAAAATTCAGATTCAGAAGCAAAAATACCCTCATTTAACCATTTCGCTGTTTGCTAAATGCAATTAAAAAGAGTAGAATTCCACTGAGACATTTTAAATCATATATAGAATATAGATGTGTGTGTACACATGTTTTTAATGTATATAATATATACAATGTTATTTTATGGCATAGCAGATGTTTCTTAATTCCCTGACACCATGCACTGGAATAAGATTATGCCAGCCTATTTTATTATGAATAATGTGCTTGCTCCATCATTAAGTGTGTTATTAAAGACATAAACAAAGTTTTATGCCTTGCTTTTCAACAGCTGTTGGTGGTCTACAAAGTGATAATCCTGCTTTCAGCAAATATTCTTTGGCTTAAAACGAAAATAAATAGATTTCATAGGCAACCAGTTGACTCATGAGTGGGCAGATGGTAACTCTGTGACATCTCCAGCATCATGGAAGCAGCAGTGGCATTACTTCTAAGAAAAGCCCTCCTAGCACAGGCTGGGAATGAGATGGCTGCTCCATACATCATTTCTTCCTCCAACCACACAGTAACTCCTATACTAAGCAAACAAGCCTGACTGGCATTTATTTCAGCAGCAACAGCAGGGGAGGAAAAATTTAAAAGCAAATGTTTATTTAAAATAAACAAATAAACATGTCACACACACACACAAAAAATCCAGTACATGTGACAATAGCTGGTTTTTCCCTTCCTAATGAACTATGCGGCAAAGACACAGTGGCAAATCCTGTAAACTTATCTTTGGAGAAAATATTCTGGGTGGGTTGGATAACTTCAAACAAAAGGGGAGAGGGGACAGTAAAGGTTAGGTGTCGGTGTTCCGCCACGGGCGCGGTAGCTGTTAATTTAAACGGATATGACCCCTACATGACAAAACTCCAAAGGTGTGTGGGGAAGAGGGTTTATTCTTATAAATAGGACTGATGCCAGGTCAACCAGCCCCCCTCGCTTTGGACTTCCTAAAGAAAACAGCTTCAGACAGCTGAGCAGAAGAGTTACGGAGAGCACTGAGATAGGAAATATCTACAGTTCCTGATATATTATGATTGGCCCCAGGAATGAGGAAGCTGAGAGCCGAAGGTGTCCTAAAGGGTGCTAAACTGTACGGTGCTAATGTACACAACAACATCCTCATACAAGCAGATGTTTAAAAAAAAAGGGAGGCGGGATGGAAATTGTATTTAGACCACGTTGCACTCACCCTAGGGAGGAAAACTAAAAAAAGAGAGAATGTGGAACCAATTTTCAAGCTTGAGCAACTGGAAGTCTATTAAATGATTCTGTCATCAACACGAGATGAGAAAAAAAAGTAATAATTTATACAACAAATTGGGTAATTGTAACTGCATGGACAAATGATATTTCTTCCCTGATAACTGAATAAACATTGTTACAAGAGGAAGGTTATAAGGAAATAGCCACTTTAGTGAACTACAAGCACCAGGTCTCCTGCTTCTGTTCATATTAAAAGACAGGCCTTGAGGACTGAGAGACATATATGCTCTTGATCACAAATATTTCGATTGACTTTGTTCCTTTTTTTTAGGAAGCATATTTGACTTCCTAAAAATGGGCTCAGCTTCATATAACTAGAAGCAATCTCAGCCTGATTACTGCATCATGCCAAACTCAAATGAATTTCTTTTTTAAGACATAGCAATATAAACTGAAAGAATTACAGGAACAATATGGAAACCACACAATTTACTTGTTTATTTACTCTATTGTTTTCTTAATTATAAGCTGCATAGAAAGTAACAAAACAAACAGCACAAACTTGTAGTAGATACATCTAGAAAATAAATAGTGGGAACAGAGTAGATGCAACAGCAAGTTGGGATAATGTGGGGTGTAAGACAATAGCTTCTGGGTCATCATCGTTAATACTGGAATAATGCAGCAGTCAGCCAGGGTCAATGCAAGGACCAAGAGAGCAAACCCAAAACACACCAAAACCCAGTGTACAGAGTACATGTGGGAATGCACAGATAGAATGGTTAAATTCCTAAGTTTCGGGGCCTTCACATTTTTATTTTCTTTTCTGTCACAGACTTCCTGTGGGATGCTGGGCAAGGCACTTAATGGCTTTTACGCCTTTGTATTGTTCTATTCAAGATTATACTGGATTTTGCCTGTGGAGACCAGGCCCTTAGTGCCAGAAACCTTTCTAGAAGGGTCATTGTTGGAGTAAAATTTCTTTAAAAACTTTCTTAAACTAGGAATTTGCAACATGCAATACTGACCTCAAAACTCACTACTCTTCAAATTAGGACAACTCTGTGCAGATTTACATGGCAGGGCTCTTCTAAAGCACAAGCTCAACTGAAAACTCACCTTCCTTGGGGAAAAAAGAAAAATTCAGCTCCCTGTCCAGGGCATGAATCTCCCAAGCAATGGTGCACTACCCATGTGTGAGGAGGAGGGTGTAGAATAAGGCTGAGTTAAGGGCTCAGTTGTGTGAGGTGTTAAATCTCTCCCCCGTCAGCAGGACCATGAGTGTGCTCAGAGATCAGCACGTGCCAAGGGCTGTGCTGGCAAAGAGCTCAGCTTCCTGTGGTCAAGGTTGGCTTTGAGAGGCTGAAATGAGAGGAGATAGAAAAGGATTTTTGCTGGGATCAATTTTCTGTCTATCTTTTTATGTATGCTTCCATCTATTTGAATACATGCATGTGTGTAAACAGAGCCAGTCCCCATCCCCCCCGCCATGTCTGAAATGAAAAATAATAAAAATATATTTACATAGCTTAAACATTAGGCTATTAAAAAGCTAGAGTCGGTATAACAGAGGGGAAAAAATTACAAAGAATGATTTGCATAGCAAACACATTTCACAGCTGTTTTGGACAAATGCCCTTGGTAAATATGTTTAAAGTCATGTACGACAAGAATATTTTATCACAAGTAACCATGTTTTAATAAACACTTAGTCTTTTTGTATTTCATTCTTTCTCATCATAATAATAGAAATATAACACCATATATCACTGTAAAACACATTTCCACATAAATGCTGATAAGCACAAAATATTTTTCATCATTTACATTTTAACTGTAATAATATATGGCAGGATTAAAGCTGCATCCATCATGTGTCTAACTAACCTTGCTGTAATGAATTTTTAAATGTAATGGTTTCTGTCACAAAGTAAAATCATACATAATATCTTTTGACACAGTATGCTGGTATATGCAAGGTTTTAAAATGTAAATGCAACTTCATTTTTAATTAGATTTATAAACTCAAATCACTGTTTTCCTTACTATAAACCAAGGGGGAAGGAAAAAGTGTGGGCCTCTGTCAAGCCTGCAAGTTTTTTCAAGTGCCTTTCTCACAGGAAACATGCACATCCAGCGTGTAGAAAAGCGAGTCACACTAGAAACAAAGGATTATCAAAATCACAGGGAAGGAAAGCTCTTTAGGCTGCCTGAAGGGCCTCCTCTGGTACCCTGGGTGCCAGCCCAGTGGCAGGGCTGATGGGGCTCTGCCTGGGTGCAGGGGAGAGCGAGCTGAGGACAGGCATGTCCCCACACAGCCCCCTTTCCTGGTGCTGCTTGAAATAACAAATAATCCGCCTCACAAGAGGAGAGTCATTAAAAATAATTTGCAGGAGCTTTCTGTTCTGCGAGCCCTTTTTTTGATACAATATTTCCTTCAGTGATTATCGCTGTGGACATGTTCCTGCCATATGGATGGGAGCTGGGCGAGGAGGCGGCTCAATACCTGAGTGGTTAATTAAGAGCTGTTGCTGGGCCACAAGAAGCAGGTTTGAAATCCCTCTTCACTCACCGACAATGAGTAGCTTTTTTAGCAGCAGAAGTCACTGGGGACAGCCAGAAGCGCAGGGTAATTATTTGAGATAACATAGAGCTGAAGAGCGGGCGCGTGTGTGTGCGGGTGCGTGCGGGGGTGCGCGGCTGCGGGGGGAGGCACCTCCGACAGGAGGGCAACAGCACAGAAAAGTCTATAATATAAAGGTCAACATCTCCTATTTTTCTGTACAGTGTCGGCAGCCTGTAATGCCTTTTTAGAATGAATGACAATGGATTCTATCTTTTTTTCCTTTCTTTTTTTTTTTTTTTCCTCTTTTTTAAACGAATCTAATTCTGTATTCAAACTTTGCAATGGTGAGTGCGGGTCCTGGAGGCCAATCTGGATGAGCTGTTCTCACTTTATCAGCGCAGATGCTGAAATGACTTTGAATGCATTGTTGCAAAATAGCACTAATTTCAACATTAACTTGTGTAACCCTGTGCTCTCAAGAACAAAGAAGAAGCAGTGAACTGAAAGCCATGAATGAAATGAGGAAAGTCCATAAGTTCTTAGAAATTTAGGGCTAGATTCTCAGCAGGGTACATCTGCTTACTGCCACAGGAACACGAAACACTATTTTGGCTGTAAATGACCAACTCATCCAAACCAGCTGCAGATCTGGTTTTTGGCCACAACATTGTTAGTGGGCAGGGGGCTCTAGGTTATTATTTATGCCATTTAAAACATAAACCAAGGCTCAAAGGGACAGTGATTCCAGGGATGATCTCGCTGCAGTGTATCCCGTTCACCGTTTTTCTCAAAAATGAAAAGAAGAATGCGAACTTTCAGAGGCTATATATTTCTTAAAGACTTCATATCCAAAATATTTCTGAAGTCTAGTTGCCATTCAATTCCAGCACTGTCCAATATTTTTTACAGACTCTAAGACCTGGTGAAAACTGAAGACAAGCTGTGTAGTAATCCATGGCAGTACTACATTTCTTTTCTCATATCTGCAGAAGAGAATATGAACATCCCTTTGCTCGGTCATCAAATCTCCATCCATCTACATTGTGGGCTCAAAATACTATTTCCTCCTTTGATTGGTTGGTTGCTTTTTTTTTAACAAGCTTTTCTAGTATATTACTGAGCAAATGACAAAACCTCTGTCATATGCTTTTTTTGGCATTTCCAGAAAATCCCACATGTGATCTCTAACTTAGAAGGCTTAAATCTCCATCCAAATATGAGTTCTGTGGAGCTCACATGAATGCTTAGCTTTGTGCTGTAGGGTAAAAATAAATTCAAGAAAGTGAAAAGACCCACAACCTTGTCTTCACACACACCTTTTCACGTCTTCTGAAATGCTGGGAGATAATTTGCCTGAGATAGTGGAGATTTGAATGCACATGACAGGCTCTTCAAGCACCAAAGGTTTTGCAGTTTTAGGGCTGGGCTCAGCCCCCCAAAACTTCCTATTTGTGGTGTGGGGACCATGCCATACCATACCCATTCTCTTTTTTATACAGGCAGATCTTGCAAGTCTTTGATGTTTCCAGAGTGCAAACAATACTGCTCCAGCAGCAGCACTTTTGCCAGTATAACTGTCTCAGCTTTGTTTAGAAACTGCCCAATATGTTAATTATCTTCTTTACCTCTGTGGCATTATACTGTCAAACTGTACAACAGTCTTTAGAAAATAAAAGCTAACACCCTAAGCTGCTGTACCCAGCTCCCATAATATCTATTCACTGACAATGCCTGAGCTGTCAGATCAGAAGAAGCTTCATTCGAATAAAGGTGGGCAGATGTGTGATAATGAGACAGAAGCATACAGATGCTAATATAACTGTTCAGCAGAGCAGGCTCGTCTTCGTTAGGCAGACCCAGGTAGCAGCTGCAGACTGTCAGACGCTGGAATGCTGCTTTCTCTTGATTCTCATTTAAGATCAGCTTCGTTCGCTGTCTGTCAGTGAACTTTTCCCTCACAGGAGCCTGGACCCCTAGGTGATCAGTCACATTTCGACATAACTAGATGTCAAAAGAAGTTTAAGTTGTATGACGAACTGTGATGCATTCCCTGTGCTGGCTGGCAGTCTCAGCCCTCCAAGGCGTCTTGTTAATGATCCACCTGGAAACTCTAGAGTATTTCCTGTATTTTGTTTTCTTGTTAAAATACTGGCTAAGCCTTTGTCAATATCCATGTCAGCAACTGTAAGCTCAAGACAATATTATCACAAGCATAATTTGATTTAAAAATGGAACTGTGGACCTGTGCTGACCAAATAGCAGGAGATGCACATGGAGTGAGCAGGATGCTCGCTTTCTGTTGCTGTAATTTATCCTCAACAATTAAAACCAAAATATTTCTTATCTTCCTGGGGGCAGAGGCAGGGTGTTATGAGGCTTTACTAAGTTTTCTTATGAATATGTCTGCAGCCAGGAAGCTCGCTCAGCTGATGAACACAACCAGGAATAAGATAATGGCGAGCCTCCATAGATGAGCAAACAATTCAAATACACAGGAGCTTGGAAACAAAAATAACCTGAGATTGTCATTTCACATACTGCTGAAACCTTTGAACTTGGAGTCTGAACTTTGTCAGCCTTTCATCTGTTGCTATGAGCTGTTTACCCACTCACACTCTCTGTTTCAGAGAGGAGAGAGACCGAGGCTATTTTACATAAAATACATATGTGTGCACACAATGCAGCAAGCCTCCCACAATATTTGTGTGACAAGACTTAATATTATCTGGTGCTTAATCATGTCAAGCCAGTATTTACTGTCAACCCTGACTCCCTTCTTCACTTACCATCTGAATTGCAAAATTTCTATCCTAAAGACAGCAAACTTAACGCGGACAGGTACAATTAACAGGTTTCTTACAATCTTAAAATTCTGAATTAAAAGATGGCAAGGGAAGAGATTCAAAGATTTATTAAGTTCTTCTTCTTGTTGTTTGGGGTTAGAGAATTGGAAGACATGTGTTGGACTGGCATTTGCATTATAGTTTTCACCCAATAACAATTATTAAATTAGCACAATTATTAAATTCAAAGTCAAAGGCAACTTGCTGATGGACGTCAAAAAGAATTCTCAGTAGGAAGATCTATCCACATTCAGTCTGCAGTATCCAGCAATTCCACCAAGGCTGTGGAGAGGGCTGCTGGGAGGGTCAGGATACCATACCTGGTATGGTATGGTATGGTATCTCCCCTGGTTTGATACAGGGCTGCTTTCATTTGTTTCTCTTCCTGCACAGACAAATCCAGCTTTTAACAGTGATGAACAGCAGATTTGGTAATCTGTTTCTGTCTCTGCTTTCCCCATATCAATATAATTCCTAATTAAACACTTTTTATGGCCAGTTTATACTCACTAATACTTTCTAATATAAAACAAGATGTCTCCCCCTAGATTCTGGTATTTAGTAGCCTGAAGCTCATTAGTGCATGTGTTCTCACCCAGGAGTTTTAAATATTTAACCAGCTAGGATTCTTTCAAGAGGTCTTAACCTTATAATTTGTAATAACTTGGGGATCTCATATCTGGAGTGTAAGTTATTAAAAATGTTTCTTCCTTTCACCCTGCATTGATTTGCTACTTCTAGCAATCAAACTAAGAGCTATTAGGCCAAACAACTGCAGCTGCCTATTTATTTCATTGTAGTAAAACATAAGTGATGATAATAGATTTCCTAATAGAGATTGATCTTTCACAAAATCCAAAACCCAAGCATGAACAGCCTGGGTAGACAGTGTATTATGCATTATGCACCACGTGGTTAAAATGGTTCAGCTATAGAATAATATAGGAAGGTCCACAAAAAATGAGTGCACTGACTGATTTATCTTCACACAGAAGTGTTTTACTTCTGTTGCTTGTAATGGCCTGAGCATGTGATACAAGTAAATTTTGTCTAAAAATTATCTAAGGACCACCTAATGTGCTCTGATGCTACTGAATGTCAAAAATGTCAGCAGCTTCCAGTAATGACTCTCTGACATAAACAGTAAGGGAGAAATATTACAGTTACTGAAGGAGTTGCGAGGACAAGCATGCATTTTCATGAGCGGTCTCTTTGAATGGCAGCAAGTACTCAAGCAGGCAGCTTTCCCTGCCAGTTAAGCTGGCCAAAGAAAGCGCTCTTCCCCTGAAAGACAATTAAAATGAGTTAAATGAATTAAAAAGGCCCTGCACAGCTAAAACACGGTCAGAGGTTAGAAACAGTAGTACCTGGATTTATGAAAATCATGCGGCTGCCAAGCCTCAGAAATTGTGTGTAACAAGGGAGCCATTCAAGTAGTAACACAAACAGCTTTGTAAAATTGAAGGCAATATACATAATTCTTAATTTCTAGGAGATGGTTTTGTCAGCAGTTTTGCCATCTTAGGACTTGGGTAATATACTGATTCTTAAAATTTGATTTTTATCAAGTGGCTTTCCTAGAGAGAAAGAGAGCTTAAAAATGTATTAAAAAACTAGGAAAAGCAGATAAACAAGATGCCCTTCAGATTGTTATATTATTATGGTAGAGGAGATGTCATCAGCTGGTTACACATGCCCATCATTCCTATTTTTTTTAGAAACACCAAATTATAGTAAAGAGAGGGAGAGAGAGAAACATATATTGCACCCAAACATGAAAATGTAAAAGCCCTCCCTTCCAGCTCCTTTGTGCAAGGAAATATTTACCTGCAATCGGTTACTGAGCTCGGCTGGTTTTGCCAGAGCAAAAGGTCTGCAGTAATTACACTCAGATATTTCAGTATTAATCTTGCACCAGAAATCCCAGAACGCTACAGTATACTTTTTTACCCATTACATACACAAAGTCTATCAGAAAGCATTTGTCTCCCCACTCTTTATTCACTTTCAAAGGGTTAAACAGCCTATTTACAGGGCTGTCAGCAATCTGTATCCCAAATCATGAAAAAGTCTGGCCTAGTTTTGTTCAGCATGGAGACTTGTCTTCTTGGCCTGTTGTTGTTACCATCATGTAATATCCATGACAATCGTGTTGTGCTTTTTAGGGGCTCTGTAGTGCTAAATCTGAGGGGCCATTTTAAGCCAGTAAAGGGCTTTATTTATGTGGATTTGAAAGAGTCTTGTGAAGGGCCTTCCACTCAAAATCCTCTTCAGCAGGTCATCCTGGTTTCAAAAGGATTTAGATGCAGAGGCAGTGATCAGTACTTCTATCACGTTCTAATAGACTGACATGAGCATTTGTGCCTGAAAGACAGGGGGAAAAAAGTGATGCAGATTTGCCCTAAATTGGACTGATGCACAAAGCAGGGAGCGCAATTGACTGACGAGGTAACCCCTCGCACCCTTCTTTTACACTTCTAACCGGTGCCGCACAAAGACAGAGCCGTGGGAAGCTGCACGGGAGCAAAGCATATCCATTTTCATGGACCATATGGAAATTTTGTTTTGTGTACAGAGAAAGTGTCTGATAACAGTGACCTTAACTGCCATATGTGTATGGTGAATAGTAAACAGAGCAAACCACTCAGCTCTCTGACCCTTAGCATATGGACATCTCTACCAAAGGAGAGTTTTCACAGCACATCCACTTTCACTGTCATCTCACTGGTAACCCAGGGGATTTCACTAGATTTGTTAATGAATTGCTCTATTGACTTATATCTGAGCTTGCCTCATTAGAGTAGAAGAACAAAATTTTTATCTATGTTTTCGTGAAGGGGACCAGAATGCCCCTCCTTTGTTAAGAGGTGGGTAATCTGTAGGGCTGTCATCTGTTTTGCACTAATTTATTGTGTCAGTTTAAGAAGGCTCTTCAGTGTTCATTGATGCTCAAGCTCCACTCCAAGCCTCTTTAAATCAATTTTTTCCTTGTGAGTGGAATGTTTTTTAGGCCCCTGCTTGGTTTACAAATAGCTGAACATGTTGTTACCCTGGTGCTGGCTAGCTTTAGAGTGCCAAATACAAGCAAACTCAGTGAGCCTCCATAGCACCACCTGTCATGAAATGGCTTTCAAAGCGGCTACAAGCCTTGTACAACCTTGTACCATTCACCTTCCCCACCCACCATCACTCAAACAACAGCTCTTCATAAACTCGCCCATACTGAACCCAGGCAAGAGGGGTTCAGGAACTGAAGGTGGGCAGAGATGATAAATACTCATCATTCTAGCCCACTGCCATTAGTGATGGGCCATTGCTTTAGGATTTCCAGCATCTGAAATACTGACTGGCCCCTGATTCTTATGCTGTGATAGCCATCAATTAGCATCCTATTAAATAGTACACCAATAGAGAACACATTATGCCTAAGAGCCAATGTGGAATCAGGAGGAATTAGTAAAATAGGGTTCAATAAAATGCAAACCATAAAGATAAGCTGCTGAAGATTGGATCTCACTTTTTGTCTCTATGTTCAAAGAAATAAATGGCCACTGCAGCAAACTTCTTTCTGACCCTCCCCTTACTGCTCCGAGTGCACAGCATGCCACAGGATGTTGGCAGGAGTGGGCACTAGGGCTAAGGGTGCTGGAGTTTGCCACTGGGAGACAAAACAAAACCTAAACATCACATGATGTTTCATATCCATGCCAAACACAGAGTTCTAATGGCCCTTTTTAAGATCTTGATGAACTGGAGAGGGCCTGTGTGTCCAAAGCTGATCTGATGCATGAGGAAGTGATGTGAACTACTCTTAGCTGCTTTCTGCAGTAAAGCAAGCTCTGTCACACTCCTCTCCTGCAGCATGGAGAGGGAAACAAGTTGTTACTGAATAGAGGCCAAAATCTGCAGTCCTCATTTAAACAAAGATCCTGTTAAGGTTTCAACAGCATCTTTCCCTCAATTTCACCACCAGCAGTCACCTTTGGGACTCTGCCACCCACAGTGGAAGGTGTGCTGGAGCAAAGCAGCCTCTTGACTCCAGCTTCTGCAGACAATTCACACCTGTACATTTACCAGGTATTTTGACTTTCAGAAGTAGTTTGCTCATGTTATTTTGAAGTTGTGTGTGAGGCTCTGGCTGTGCCAGGCCTGCCCTGGAGCACAGTGCAGTGCTCCAGACAAACAGCACAGAGAGCCCCACTAAAGATCCTCAAAGCATCCAGGCCCTACCTGCACATAAGGACACAACACCAGCTCGCTCCTCTGCAGATGCTGCTCTCCGAGTTGCCATGGAGTCATTGGCTCATTCAAAATCAACTGTCTGCACAAATGACTCATCTTGGTACCAAAAATCTATGTGTAGAGACTGTTATTAAGAATCCAATATTAATCAAGCCATGGTATTGGAGTTGTCACAGTTATTTCCTGCTCTATGCACAGCAAGTAACGATGTTGTATTATTTCAAATATCAGGGTAAAAGAAGTGTGGGTAAATATTAATTTTTCACAGGAAAAAATTATGTTGCACCTCAATAAATACTGAGGTGTGAAAAGCAATCTGGGAGTGTACAGAGAACTGAAAAAACATTTTTTCAAGGTTCACTTATTTGCTTATTGGCATGGCTGTCAAACATCTGTAG
Organism: Corvus cornix cornix; assembly: GCF_000738735.6. NCBI lineage: Eukaryota > Metazoa > Chordata > Aves > Passeriformes > Corvidae > Corvus > Corvus cornix. The sequence continues at coordinate 10,485,743 of NC_046341.1, read as the reverse complement.
TGCTTTCACTGGATAAATCCTGCATTTTACAATGGAACTGGAGTACCCAAATATCTGGTGTACAGAGTATTGCCATAGAGCTCTTTATAGCTGCAAAGATTCATTACATTTTTAAAACGAAAAATGCATAAGAAAAATGCTTACATTACCTTTCAGTGCATATTTTTCGAATCTTGTTTTATATGAGAATTAGTTTAAAGCTATTTGGATTGTTTATGTTTATTTAATCTAAGACTCTTTTGGCTAAAGATATCAAAGGAAATTCAAGTAAATCCCTGTTGCCAGTGCATGAAGAGATGATGCTATCAGTACACGCAAATAAATGACAGTCTGTTCTTATACTGTAACTGCTGGGCTACAGGTTGATAATTCTAAGCCTGAAACTTTAAGAGATTAAAAAACCCCACAAAGTCAATTTTGCCTACATTTCTGTGCTGCTTTCCCCATTCTGGAGTTTTCTGCTTTTAAAAAATTGCTAACCAAGTCTGCTCATTTTTTACTTTTTTTTTTCTTTAAACCAGGCTTTCTTAAAAAACCCCACCAAGAAACCCTTACCTCCCAGGCACGTCAGTTGTATTTTCAGACTGGAGTTCTGTAAGTGAAAATAAATGTTTTGCATTCTCCCTTCATTCACACGACAAAGCAACCCTGCAGATTAGATTGGCACAAGAAACAATTCCTATCTTAGAAGATATTCCAAACTGAAAAAATCGGGATGGGTGCTGATTGCTCAAACTTTAACACAGGTGTGTGAGAAATCTTACAGCAAAGCTGCCCTAAGCACACTTGACTCGAGGCAGTGCTTTTTGCCCCCCTTTCTGAGCTCTGTATTTACAGGCTAACACAGGAAAGGATACAGTTAAAGAAAAAAAACCAACCCAAAGATAGAAACACTGGCACATTCAACACCTTACCAAAAAATAAAAAATTTGCAACATAAATAATTTACTAGGACAGATATGTAACTTCGGAAATTCATTACTTTTCTTACTGTCTTTGCAGAGCAAACAGGTACAACAGAGCTCAAAAAGGCTGGGATAAAGAAAACGTATGTAACACACTTCAATGGGCTAACTATATATTCGTTGAAAATTACAAATTTGGCTTCATAAAGTACAGATGTCTGGAACACAACCAGAGAAAATGCTGTAATAATTACATGAAGTTATGACTAATTACTAGTATATACAGGGTGTTTCACCTTATCAGATGGTATATTCACACACCCAGGAACAGAAAAAACACAGAGTAAATACAGGAATTCCATGCCACACATTCCTTTTCCTGTTGACTGTTATGGATCTGAGGAACAGATCTAAAGGGATCCTTTAATTAATACTAATAATTGATTAGCAGGTCAGGAACAATGACAACTACTTAACTGCATTTTGCAAAACCTGTGGAGAAGTTCTGCTGTTTGTTTTTGTTTCACTGGAATGATAACAAAGCCTGTTAAGTGGTCTCGCAAAAATAACTACCTTCAAATGGTTGGGCTGGGGGGGAAAGTGCCAGTTTTTGAGCTATTTACCATTCCAGGAGAGCAATGTCTTTCCACAGAGGCAGCATTCAACATGTGCATCAAAACCTTACTGCTCAGAACTCCATCTAACCCTTTTTTTTTTTTTTTGATGGAAGTAAGGATAAAAAAACTCTCTATATATCTCATTCCCCCTTGAAAATGTCTCACTAGCAAAGATATTAAATGAGTGGGAAAAGGAGGAGTGAAATAAAACATTTTTATCAACTTTGTTGCTATAAATAGAAGCAAAGGACCATTGAAAAAACAATTGTCATACTTTCACACCACACACTAAGTCCTCTAGAGAGCATTCAGGATTGTAAGGTCACATGTGGAGGTGCAAGCAAGCAGAGGACTTTTCATGTTCTTTGCCTCGTGATGTTATTTCCATAAGAAAAAGCTGGAAGTTGAAACTGTGACAACTTGCACTGACCCATGGGAATGCAAACATCTATCTCCTGATAACATGTCGAGATAATGCACGTCACCACCGAAGCCAGCATGAGGACACTTGTCTTCACTCATTTTATATCCACTCTATCACATTCCTGGCCACACTTCCGTATCTGTCCTTTCAACACACTCCATACATTCCTCCAGTGAAGTGCACAACTCACTTGTTCAAACAGAACTGGGCAGCACAATTACGCTTTCCTTACCGCAGCTGAACAAAACCCAAAAGCTACTTAAAATGGCTATACTAGAAGGTCAGTATTTCACACCCCATTACGGGAGCAGCCTTCCTTTCTCTTTTCATAAGGAGTTTGGCTGTAGCCTCGAGCTAGTCTTTCCTCCTACAAGACAGAAACAGTGTTACACTCAGTCTGTGAAATCTGGAAACCACCCAGAGAAAAGCGCACATGCAAGACTTCTTGTTTGCCATCCATTATTCTACTGATAATTTCTCCATTGTGCTGAAACCATAAGCTTATACTGCATCTTATTTGAAAAATTAGCTCAGTTTCTAACATCAAAAATAGTAATAGAACTCTTATTTTTTAGAATTCCTTGACATTTTTTTTCTTGATACAGCCCCACTGCAAAAATGTTCCATTAATATTTTGAGTGGTTTTGCAGGGAAGATGGAAAAAAATGCTGAACAAAAGAAAGAAATACTAAGAAGAAAAATTGTGTTTTGTCTTCTGCCTGTTCCTAAAGTGCAGAATGGGAACAGGGGAAAGAGAAGGAGAAAAACCCAAGCTGAAAATATTTCATTTTGCAGAAATATATTTTTTGAACATTTCTGTAACTGGCAAATAAAAACAGTGACAATCATGTGAAAAAGAAAACACTTCCCTCAATTTTCTGTTTCAGGAAACATCTGGAAGGTTCTGACCGCATTTAATTCTTTAAAATCAGAATAAAATTAGATTAGATCAAATTTAATGCTGAGATCAATTAATTTATAGTGTTTTATACTGGTTGCTTTCAGCACTGAAATTATAGTCATCCAAACTGCATTACCTTTCAGATGTTTACTAGTGAGGCCAAGGTAACTGGTATTGCCTGTTGGACTCCAGTGCAGTACAGGGGGAGCTTCTCCTGTATCTGATGCTACCTCAAGTGAAGAGTCATTTGTCTCCATCTCAGATGTCTTCTCACCCTTCCCTCGAGATGACACACTGAATTAAACCATTTTTCTGGTGATTAGGAATCCAACCTAAAGTCCACTGGATTCGTGAGTGTGGATTTCAACGGGTGTCAGATGTGACCTGGATTTCTTGGCTGAGGCCACAGACTCTGCTTTAGGCTGCTGATTTTTTCTTCTCCTCAGGGTCTGCTTACCAGTGTATTTCCAGGGGGGATAGAGAGTTCACATTTTTGATGATGATGTCACTAATCTTACATCTTTTTAGCATAATTTTTCTTTGAAGAACTTTCCCCTGCTGCCAACCTACTGCTATTTATCACTTGTGGTTTCTAGGTAGTGGTGTACATAGCACAGTGAATTATCTGATATTCATCTCAAGAGGCAAGCAACATGATTTTTTACCTACCTGGTGCTAGAATGGATGAACACCATGAGCCATAGGATACACATTTTAACTGGAAAAATTAAGATTTTAATTTAGAAACAAGCGATTTTTCAGTTAAACCTTTACCAGACGTGGTGTTGTGGCACATGCCAAATCCCTTGAAAAGCAAGGAAAACAACCCCTGAAGTTTAACATCAACCACAGGAAGGAGTGTCTTCAAAGATCTGAATGTTTGGATTTTTTTTTTAATTACTATTTATATTTTTTAGGGTACAACTTGTGGGTGCTATTCAAAAGACCGTGTTCAAAAATTTTTACGCACAATTGAATACAGTGACCAGTTTTCACAGCACAAATTACACTATCAATTTACTGCTGCTATTCTAAATAAAAGGGGCTTTTTTTTGCACATCAACTATAAATGTTCAGTCACTTAAATTACACAGATTGATCTGCCTGTGGTGGAAATTAGAAATTAAGCTTTATTTATCTGGGAGGGTGCTATTCACCTGTTCTAACCTCTCAACAAATTATCACACAATCCAGTGTCTGCTAACAAGGTATTCACAGACTCTAAAACTGAAATTATAACCCTTTTTGCCTAAAATCCTTCAGACCTATCAACCCTTGGAAACTAATCCTGGAAAAAAGTTCTGCTACATAACTCAAAGGTCAGCAAACTTGAAGAAAACACAGTGATTTTTGAGGGCAGTAAAAGAAGAGAGACCTTTAACTAAATAATAACAAATGAAGAACACTAGCTGATCCAATCTGTCGAGATGGGATGAAGAATGAAGAAGGAAGGCTGTATTATTGGGGCTGATGGCTGAAAACTTCATTTTCACTTGTACCTGGAAATCCTTGGGCAGCTGTTGCACAGTTTGAGAACTTTGAGAGCAGGCTGCAAGCAAGGCATACTCTGAAGAAACCACATGAGAAAGAAACTGCTTTGTCATCCAAGTTTCCAGATATTCTTCAGCCATTGCCTTAGATACAATGCATTTCAGTAATCCAGCTCAAAATTAATTAACCCGTGCATAATTTTAGAATGTCTCCTATAAGAATTCAAAACACCACAGAACCCAAGAGTGATCACTTTTGCTAACATGGCTTTTGGTAAGATTCCTCAGTGTAGGGGGAACAGGAATTTCCTTTCTCTAACTCCCATCAGTTGCTTCTACCAAGTCAGCTTGCTGGAAACTTCTTCTTTAAGTCTCAGGTTGAAGCACAGCGAGGGGAAGAGCACCATCTGCGCTCAGCTGCGATACCCCTCCTCCCAAAAGACAAGCTGGACACATACAGTAAGTACACACATTTTCAGAATATGAGACCTCCTGCCCTTGAGGCCATGGTCAGCAGGAGGGGTGACAAAGCAGAAGCCTGTGGTGCATGACAGCAGTCAGGGCAAATTAACCATTGCCTGCTCTATTCACAAAGAGAAAAGAATGGAGCCATTCAAGAGCAAATCCATCTGTCCCTGTGAGGGTTCACAAGAGTGTCAGAGAAACCTCACGGTCAACAGTCTCTAAGTGCTGGCACACAGGAATCCAGCAGAATCAGCATGGAAACTTGATGCTTTATCCACTGCCAGGAGCTCCACTGTCAGGGTGCCATTTTCACAGCCTGTGTTCTTCCTGGCTGAGCAGGACTGGAATCTACCTGAAGGCTGAAGGCCTGTACACTGCTAGCTTTGCCAAAGACCAGTGGGGGAAAACAGATGCAAGGCAAGAAAGACTTGCCATTTTCATTACAAAATGAGGGTTTCCTGGACACGAAGGAAACAACTGCTTATTTAACAGTCAGCCAGTTATCATATTTCCACACAAAATGTATTGACAACACAGCTAGCAAACATCATTAGAACACCTTTATTAGGGACCTAACCAAGGTCTCTGTCTTTAGATGAACGTTTGTGTTCACAGACTGTCTAAAGAGGTCTGTAAACTAGATGCTTAAACACAAGCCAGCTTAACACACCCTGCATCAGTTATGATCACTGGAGAACTCTCAAAATATGGATCAGAGGTAACTGCAAGCAGTGATGTCCTCCCATATTTGCAGAATGTGGACAAACTTCTGTGGAGCTTGATCTACCCCATGCATCTCAACAGACACTAAGTCACATGCTGGAGTCAGTATGTCTGTCAACTGTCAACACTGAGTTGCTGCTCATCAAGGCATAGAAGATTATGAATATCTGTACAGTTGCTGGGAATACTAATCTCTGCACCTCTAAGGAGTGAGACCATAACTTTTCCCCCTTTTCTTTTCCTTTTTCTTAATTTAGGACAAACCAAGTCTAAAATGCCTGGGAGAATGCAACAGTCCTCTGACCTCCTTCTGGAGGAATAATTTCCAAAAGGAAAGGAAATTCCAGGAGAATTTATGCCATTCCCTGAGTGGAAGACAGCAGTCTCTCTTCATAGTCCTTATGTATATTCAAACAAATTCAACAAAGCCTTGAGTGAAGTCCAAGCCCAAGAAATTCTAGGCATGCATGATCCCAGCTGTGACAGCCTATGTGAGAGCTCCATCTCATCCATGCAGGAGGGTTCTGACAGAGAAGCAAACTAAAAAATTAAAGTATGATTCAGAACACTAACAAAGAATTGCAGTAAGTCCATCCCTAGGTTTATTTGGGACTGTTCTCTTTCTTTTTATTTCCAGCAAACCTACTATCTTAGCAGTAGTAGCTGATCCATTCAGTCAAAATATTCTTTTTTGTGGAGCAGCACAAGAGAGTCCCAAAGATACACAGACCATGTGCCATAGCCAGGGCTCTCCCTCCAGTCAATAAGAAAAGGCAATATCTCACTGTGAGGACAGGGCTCGTGCAAGAGTCACCCATCATCTAGAAGAAATACTTAAAACTCACTAACTTCCACTGAGGATGAGGTTTCAGATCAGATGGAATAAAGATTGCCAAGGAAACTAAATGCCAGCTGCTTACACCAAGCTGGCTGCTTTATACTGGCTCTGGAGTATGCCTCACATTTTTCACCATTAAATGGAAAGAGCTAATAAAAAAACCCCCAAATAATCAGAACATAAAAGTATATAATGATCATAACATAATATATTTTTCCTAATGTTTCAGCTGTCTGAAGAATAGTTTCTGGTGTAAAAGAGATAACTATATATCTTCTGATTTTATTGGCTGCAGATTACACTAATTATCATAAAAAATTACTACCACTAATAAAAATTCTATTATAAGTTACTTATAGTAATCTCTAGGGTACTATACTTAGCTTAGAAAAGATCGTAATTACACTGCATTACAGGGAGAATTTGTTTCCTGAAGCAGCTTTAACACCGTCTGTTTCTTTTAACACTTTAAAGTTGTTGGGGTTTTTTTTTCCTCTTTCCCTTTTCAGGTCAAATGTTGCCTGTTATTTTCACTGTGCAGGATGTGATTTTATCCCAGAATAATGATCCATCTCTGCTGCAAGTGACGCAAATGAAGTTTTAAAATCACAAATATCTGGGTGGGTTTCACCTCCCAAGGGTTTTAGCATGTCTCAATGGAAGGATACATAAAAGGGAAGACCTAACACTCTCCGCCCAAAGGGAAACACATTCTGTATAAAATTGCTGGAAGCTAGTGGGTGTTCACGAAAAATACAATGTTCGGATTTTATTTGACAAGACAACAATTGTTATTTTCCCTTTTAGATACTTCACATTTTACCATCTGTGAGGTTGATGACTCTTAAATGACCTTAAATCATGCTGTTGTTAATGGCAGTGGTTACAGGCAAATGTGGAATTCTGTGTGCTACCTGCCTCGGACTGAACATCAAATTAAACAGCTTTACTTTGATAGCTGACACTGTAGTAAATAACCTCAAAGTCCAGCTAATTAAAATAAAATTGAAACAGTGGCCATTGCTTTTAGAAAGGGTTTCAATGCTTCAATAGCAGGGCTAATCAACATCTTAATTAACAGTCATATAAAATGAAATAGCCCATTTGAGTTGCTTTAAAATAGAGAACTTATTTATGCAAAGACTAGTGGCATATTAATTGCTAACACTAAGAAAAAATACGCCTTTGAGCTTTACAGCTTCCTTTGCAGCAAAGTATTTGAGAACTAAATTGTAGAAAAAGCATATTACAGTAGTTAATTTTATGACAGACATGAACCAGAAGCACAAGTGGATGTGGGAAAGTTTTGTGGTGTGTTTTGGTTTTCTAGTTGTTTCTTTTTTTCCAATGAGATTAATTAATCAAAGTAACCTCATAATATTCTTATTCTATTCAGGGTTTAGTCCTGGGAGACACTGACCAAACTGGCTGTGATCCAATAGAACAGTTAACTCCAAGCACAGGCATCTTCCCACTGGGGCCAGCTGGCCGGATCAGGAGCCTTTTGGTTCTGGAGAGCTCGGGACCCAGCAGGACTGACCCTTCTCCTCCCTGGTCCTGCAGCATGCACACACACTCCAAACTGACCCAGGCGAACAATCAAAGGGCTACTCATTTGAGTAAGCATTTCCAGGATCAGGTCCCAAATGACTCATCTCCAATTAGTCTATGCCAGGTTGTATCTTTAAATAGCTTTCATTTACTAATGTGTGTGAGGGAGGAGCAGCAGCGAGGAATTACATTTCCTTTCCTAATTACTTAACTTTTGTTGACATCTTGAAATAAGTTTTTACTTTCAGACGAGAAGAGTTGATTTACACTACAGAAAGCACAGCAAGCATGAGAAAATTATTTGCCCTTCCTCCTGCCAGGCATCCATTTCCTTTTCACTGTTGGTAACAATGCGCTAACTATTTATGCATTTGTCAAAGGATCCCAACATAAGAAAACTATATTTAAATCACCTCACTACAAAGTGAAAACACAAGGTAATGATTCAGACTCTATTCAAGTAATAATAATATTTGTACAGACTGCCTGGCGAGCATGCTGGTAGGTGGCAGGAGCTCAGTACAGTCCTAAAGGGTCAGCACAAGAAAATTGAAATAGCATTTAATTTTCTTCCTTAAAATATAGATTTTCACTTCAGACCCGGAAATATGCACCATAATGTGTCATTCCCCTGATTAAAGCCCGATTTCACTGCATTTTTCAATGAAGCTGAAAATGAGGGAGGTTTGTTAGCAGAAGACTCATAGGGCCTTGCAAGTGCCCAAGACAAAATTTTATTTTTCTACATAAATGAATTACTTTGCTTATTTTGTAGGTTTGCTCCCTCAATCACCAGCTAGAACTAACAGGAACCCAGGCTGCCCTGTCCAGCCCAGATTTTATGAACAGGAGGATGTGGGAAACAAAATGGGGCTCTCCACATTGAGAGTGTGTTGAGACTGAAGCACACTGACAAGGTAAAAAGGCAACATGCTGTACCTGCTCCACAAAGGAGATCAATCCCTCTGCTGTCAGCCTGAGTCTTCTTATAAGCTATGGATGTGCATAACCTCATACTCAAAATTTAGAAATCAAATACAGAGCCCAAACATTATCACCATTCATCTAAAGCCTAGTCATATAATAAGCAAAGGCACTGCAAAAAACTTGTACCTTCCACTGAATTCTTGAACACAACAAGAACAAATGGACAAAACCACTGATGCTTATGTGCCCCTCACTTTAGCCACCAAACAAAACATTTTGGTTTAAGGACAGATCTGCAAACTGTTTCAGAAGGCTGATACACAGAACAAATGTATTTATGCATGCTGTACTCACCTTTTGTTTTCAAACTGGGTAACTACAAAGAGTCTGTAGTATCTATTGTACACCTGGGTTTTCTGAAAGCCTGATCCTCTAAAATCCAGATTTTTTGCAACAGATGACAACTGCAGGTAAAAATACAGGTCTGCCAAACTTGATAGCATCCTAAGATTTGCAGAATTAAAGGTGCAATCAATCTTCTATTTATTTACCCGTACTATACACCCATATTTGACCACATCACAAATTATAAGTGACACACATCATTTTATCACAAAATTCACATTAGCTTCCAATTCAGTCAGAGGGGAGACAGAAGCTGCTAAAATAGCTGCATGCTTTCCTTTCTTCTGCTCAGCTTGGCATGTCCTTGCACATGGCATGACATAGTAAAATAATCCTGACAGAGTGGGATTCCACTCAGGCCCTGGGATATTGCAACTTATAAGTATTGGGCACTGTAGAACTGAAAATTCAACTGCTGAAGATCCCACTTTGCAATACAATGCCTGGTAGCCATGAGAGGGGAAATGAGATTTAATTCCAAGTACATATAATATCACCTGAGAAGTTGGCTGGCTTGCTAAGAAAATGTGGTGGCCGGTGAACATACATTACAAGGGACAGAGAGTTTTCAGTAAGACAAGTCCCCAGTACGACAAGAACCACTTCATGTTAGGGTGACCAGAAAGGCTTCTGCCAGGATGCCATGTTCTGTTATGTTAATCTGTCCCAGTTTGAATTCCCCAGTTGGCTGTTGGCCTCTACCCCTCATCACTCCCCCAGAGCTTCCCCATTAGTCCCCGTTCCCTAGTCCTGCCTTTTCCCCACCCCCAGATAAAACTGTGAGTTTTGGGATCATGTTCATATTTGCCTCTGCAACCTTCGACAGTGCAGCAGCAATAAATGCTCCTGCAGGAACGCACGCAAATGCTCTTCTTGACTCTTTGCTACCGACCGTATTACTGACCCCACCCGTGCTTCTGTGGGGACACGCGGGACCCCATGGAGCCGGGCAGGGACGGTATTAAAAAACCACAGAAGTCCTTGAATCACTGGGGATGGATAATGGCAACATGATAAATTGTGTCCATCTTAGAGGGAACAGGGAGAATCAGAAAAATTCAGAGACCATCTCACCAAAAACTGTAAAACCAACAAAACAAGCAGATTACTGAGGAAAATCACTCAACCACATAGACACACCTAAATGACAACACTAAAAACATTGGCAGAGCACTACTTTGATAGCTTCTGTTTGTATCCTCTGTTCAATTTCTTTTTTCTGTTTTCTTTGTTGCAATTATTTAATTACCTTTTTCCATGTTCCATGTGACCTTTAATTTTCCTTCCCAACTTCCATAAGGTACAAGGCACCCAAGACACTAAAACTGTTCAGCTAAATAATAGCAAGAGAGTAATGCTGGTGGGCAAGAAATGTAATAGAAATCAGAATAACTTTATTAGCTCCAAATCTGAGCTCGAGAATGAATTCATATTTTTCTTTTCTTGGTATAAACACTCAAAGCCTTAAGTATCTTACGGGGTTTAAACAATAACTGGAAGACTATGAACTAGCAGCGATTCTATTAAAGCTTTGCCCTAAAGGAAAATTAAGACTTATTCTCTTCCTTTTCTAGGGAAATAGAGCACTTCAATACTATGTGTTTTTCATTTAATGCATATGTCAATATGCTTTAAAAACATTATTTCCAGCATCGAAAGCTGTGTGCAAGCAAGAGTGTTCTGATTAGGTACAAACTTGGCTTACCTGAAAGTTTTTAACCCTGGTACATACCTGGGTACTGGTAGGAAAGTTACAGTCACCTGACCAAAGAGAGACAGCAAATGAAACATGTGGATGATTCAAAACACTGCTCATTTTCCAGCAGATCAAATGCAACATGACCTAATGCAATGGTCTGCCATAAACAACCTAACATGAAAGAAGTGGTGAGAAGAGAAGTAGTTTTCCTGTTCTCTTGGGAAAAAAAGACACATATATCAAAATCCATAAATGCTAAAAATATCTTATTGAGGCAAGTACTGACCCTTTGATGGAATATTAATTCCTTCAACTTAGCTTAGTTTCCTCCAAGCATTTTGCAGTTAGCAGTACAATGCTACTCACATCATGTGAAAACTCATCCTGTTTCAGAAAAATTACACAAAGATTTTACATCACCATTTTTTTTTACCTGCAGTAAATCAACACAGTGATATAAACACAAAAGACAAAAAGAGGTTCCTACCCTCCAACACAATGCTTTTTCTTAGTTCAATCCAGCTATGATATGAAACCATTGTGCACTGTATTTCTAAATTTTCAAATGCGAATTTCCTCAAATCATAACCTTATGAGTCAGGGGAAGAGAGTTGCAGGAGAGGTTTTCCTCAAGAACAGGTTCCCAGGTAAGTGCTTGCAGGGCTTGTACAGGCTGCTGGGGAGTGCAAATGCAGTCGCAGGCTTTGAACTCCTGCAGAACATTTCATATGTCATGTCTCATTTGGATGCAATTTCATTAACTTCAGAACAAATCTGTAGAAATCGACCTAATCTCACAATACTAACACGGCCTTTGTTTTGATTGCTGATTAAAAGATATTATATCTGATTCCAATGCGAATGAGGAAATCTTTTTTAAGCAATCCTCTGCTGTGCATGGTAATGCGAGGCAAGGTGGGACCCTTCCCAGCTTTGATGGAGCTGAGGTCCTCCCAGCTGCTTTCTACATAACACAAAACAAACAAATTAGCTTCTAACGAGTGGAATGTTTCCCAAGGCCTCTTTTCCATAGTGCTCATTAACTGAAAACTCATTAGTTTGAAGGGGCTTCCTCTGTGAGGAGCAGCACCCTCAGCCTGTCCCACCACAACCCCCGCCCAGGGTTACTGTGGGCATGTGCCACTTGCCTCCCAACAACCGACTTAATGTGTTACTTGGGCTTAGTTCAAGTTTTGCACCCTTCAGCTTTGTTCACTTCTAACCAATTCCTGTACTAAATGGCCAAAGCAAAGATCTCAAACTTTATTTACCATGTAACCTGTCACTGTGATAAAAAACTAAAGCCTTTTTCAACTTTCAAGGAAGAGACAAGACTTGTTTAGTTTTCCCTGGCAGTTACTTCTGCTTTGCAAACCCCATTCAAATGCAGACAGTTACTTTTGAACAGTGAGAGAAGGTGTTAAATTGAGATTATGGTAAACAGCAGATTTCTTTAGTTGGTGAAGAAATTATTTCATGAAGACACAAGAGAATTAAGCAGAGTTTCATGTCACTTACTGTATGTGCTGATCAGAGAGTGAATGATGAGTTTCTTGCTGTGGACAGCTGCTCTGTGGAATACTGTGCAGACTTCAGGTGGAAGAAAATGAAATTCATGCTTTAAAATGGAGGAAAAAAACCCCAAAACAACTTCTTAGCCCTTTTGTGTGAAAAATAAACAGATCTTTCTTGCCAGATTTATTATTCTATTTACATGTTGCCTGAATGCGTTGAAGAATATTTTGAAATTTTTTTCTTCTGTGTATCGTTTCACTATTACTGTGACAGCTTGCCTCTGTCAAAGAAAAAAGACTCTTTCTCTTTATTATATTCACCAATGCTGAGATCTAGGACTTCCTAAGTCTGAAGGGAATGCCACTTTTGTTGATGAGATCTATATCATTTTAGCTATGTTGGGTACCAAGTTATGAGTAGGCAGAAGAGATTTTAAACATTACTACTACACTAAAAGATGGAGCAAGCACTAGGCTTTATTTTGTAATTCTAACTAGATAGCAATTATGGCTTCTTTTGATAGTAGACAAAAAGGCAAATCCTACAGATCAGATCTTCCCTGTACACATAAAAATTGTTAAAAGGGCCAAACTTGTTCAAAACAGCTGACATTCTAGTGGGGCACCACCTCCTGCTGAGCTGGGACCAAACTTGTGTCACGTAGGCAACCTCCAGCTTAAAGAAGAGGAGCACAAGGCCTCCAAATGATGCCTGGGGACTAACAAGAAACAGGCTGAAACCTTTCCTTTAACCATAAATGCAAAACTGTCCATTTTTCTTCTCTCCATAGCAGGGGTTGAATGGCCAGTGCTTTCCTGCCATTGACTCCCTCTGTTGGCTGTATCCATGTCCTCCGGCTCCTGGCTTTCAGATGGCATGCACATATGCTATTCAGAGCAGCACAGACTGTCATCTCCTTATCTAGTGTATTATGTGACTAGTGAAGTGCCACATGGTTGAACACCAGGAAACATATTGCTTGCTTTCACTATCAATGACCTAGAGGGAAGAATATGCGAGAGAGGAAATTTGCAGTGTGATAAACTGGGGCTGGGACTGGGAAGCAGGTCTAAACAATGGAAGAACTTGACAAAAAAAGTGACTGCTGACTTCAAAGATGCAATGCTTGGCCTGTACAAAATGGGGTGCTGCTTATTTAACATAAATTGACAGGGCTAGCATAGCAGCGCAATCAGAAAACAGAATATGAAGTTTTAACTGGAAGTGAATGTCTTTCAACTTATCAAAAACTCTTAGCAACTCTGTGGTTTCTTCTTTACTTTCTGCATCATTATGCAGATGACCAAATTTCTAACAATGAAGTTCAAGCCAGTTTCCATTCCTAGGCATGCAGTACATGTGTGGAGAGCTAAATCCTGCAGGACTATATGTCCTCATTACCACTAAAGAAGGTAATTCAGCAGATGACTTCAGCTTCAGTTTCATGAGGTAGGAAACAGCTTTGGCCACACACCACCTGCCTTGAGGTATAGGTGCAAGGCAAAATTACAAAGGAAAAAATCACTCCTGCGCCCTAAATTACTAATTTAAATGCACCCATTTGCATCAGGGCTGTCTAAGAGCCCCCGTCACAGTGACATTGCTAAACATAATAATACAATCAAATAATAATACAATCAAATAATATTAATATCAGGACCTTAATTTATGTTATCTTAGAACACTTGCATTTCTATTTTGCATGCAGCCACTTAGCTTAAGGAGTAAATGTCACTGAAAAACATGCACAGAGGATATTCTAACCCCAAATTATCCAGTCTAAGGTCACTGGTTTTACTGTGGGAAGTGGAACAAGTTAGGGACTTGAGCAGAATTTAGGTTAAAATAGAATATGAGCCTTCATCTGTAGAAAGGCTTTTTTGCCTATATAATAAAAGGTACTAGCAGAACATGATATTCAAATGCAGAAGCTACTTGAACTTTCTATTATCCTCTGTTAAGTAGTTATTGAGTAGACACACCACTATATAGCTATGCCCTCAAAACAATTTGATGGGCTTCATCTAAAACTTAGACCATACCAGAAGATAAGATTAGGTTATCTGAGCCTGTATCATGTATTCAGGTTTTTTTAATTCTATTTTCATTCTCAATTTGGAATCAAATTAGCCCATATTCAAAACTAATTACTCTCTGATACTGAACTGGATTTAAACCAGGTTTCAGCACTGTTCTGAATTGTGGCCACTGCTTTTAAGAAGTCGAGTTTAAGATAATTCAGATTTAGTAAAAAGAAATTAAGTCCATTTTTATGACCTTCCTTGCTATTGAAATTCCTTATGAAATATAAAATATCTGTCCTCCAGTTATTTCCTTATACTGAAAAAATAAGTAAAGGTGATTTAAAAAAAAGGAAGATAAGCATCTTCCTTTGCCAGTGATGTGGTTTCATTTGTCCCAAAGTACCTTTCTTCTTCTTTGTTAAAATGGTATCTTCTAGGCATTGTGGCATATTAATAAAAAAAAAAATTGAGGTTGAGGCTGATTAAAACTGAAAGTAAGACTCAATCTGACATGTTATTTTGATTGGGTTTTCAAAGTTCACATAGTTCTAGTTCTAATTTATGTTATGTGTGGTATATATCTTCTTGGTTGAACAATTACATTATTCTAAACAATTATATTGCTATGATACACATAATGCGTGGCTCCTGAGCATAAAGTTCTTTAATGATGGCAGACTGTAAAGTGGTACAGTTCACTTTTAAAAGGTCATGCATCTTTTTTCAGTAGATTAACATTTTATCTTTTAATGGTGTTAAGAAAAGGTCAAAGATTCTAACAGATGGAATATGGAAAGCTTCTATTGAAGAAGATCAATGTGTTAAGCATCAATCTAAGTCCAAAAACACAGCCATTTAATGATGGTTGTTCTTGTTTAATTTAAATTACCACTTTCTTGACCGTTTGAATGCTAAAATTACGTTTTCTTATTTAAAAGAAATGGACCATTACCATCTGACACAGATATCTATGTTTGTGTTGTATTTTCAAGAGTACTTCTTCATCGTACAAAACAAGAAAAGTTCCTTAAATAATTAGCTTACCCCTGCCTAATGGCCTGTCATTTTGACATCCAAATAAATGCAGTGGAATGATCCCCAACAGCAACATGGAAGATAATTTTATATTGCATTAACTGAGTAAGTTTGCAACAATTTAAATTTAAATGGATATATGCTCTCAAGTCAAGTCTCTTGTGTAACATGATGTTGAACTTTTAATATAGGTGATATTATAAAATTATGATGGTATTTTTCAAGGACATATTTAGGTACTAGATCTTTTCAAGAATATTTCATTATTATTATTATGTTCTATTATTCTATTATCCAGGTTTAAAAGGACAAAATCTAAGCATTTCTGTTGCCCCAATAACTTCAGAACCTCAAGGGAGGAAAGTGCTGTGTCTTTGCAGGAGACTGTAAGCTCTTCTGAGCTGCTACATGCCTCTGTCTACTTTTAGAAAATAACTGGTATGACGGAGTAACATGATTGGTTTTCTGTGTGATAAAGTAAATACAAATATAAAAAAATAACAGTAGGGGGTCAAGCTGCTTTGTAGAAAGTTATCAGACAGCTCCTAAAGATTGTCAAGCTTATGTTGTTTGTAGTGTATATGTGCATTTTTCAAATATACTTGTATTTCAAGTTCCTATTATCCCCTTGAGCCAGGCCTGCTCACAACAAAAGGGTTTCCAGAAGAAGGTAAAACTCCAGTGGAATTAGGGATTCTCCTCAGGGTCTTTGGACATAACTGCTATTAACCATAAGGAAGTGAATTTGCACTCGAGTCTCCATCTTGGCTTATGGGTTCATACATTTCAGGAGCAAACACAGCCTACAGATACGATTTCAATTACTACACAGGAGAGCAAAATGGTGAGTGCTGGGAGTCACACAGCTCTTGCTGGCTGTATTCTTCCTTCTCATGGAAATGCATAACAAGATTTTGATAAACTACTGATCAAGCTAAACCAGACAGAAGAGCTTATAAAGATAGCTGTATTCTCAGAAAAATTACTAAGCAATATTAACTGAATATATTTAAGCACAATCCATCCACACACACAAATCAATAAAATATTTGTTGCTCAGACTACAATACCTAAACAGTTATTTAAAAGACAAGTTCAAAGAATAACTGATATTTTGTAGTGTAGCTTCATGTTAGAGAGAAGCCTTAAAACTTTCAGTTTCTATTCTAAGACAAGTCAAGGGCACTTGCCCCCTCCCCTTCCAAGGATTTGGGTAAATCTTATACTGCATAGAGTTAGTCAGCTTCTAAGTGCTGGGACCTAGGAGGTAAGTTGCCCTTTACTCATATATAAGCTTCATGTAGTTGCCTCTTATTCAACTTTTTCTCTCTATAACAATGAGGTTTTGCTTTAATTTATAGGTGTTTACTTTAGAATTAAACAGCATATACTAAAGTAAGTGCTATCAGCTTCACCATTAGTTAAGAGCCTAGTTCTAGTTCCCAGGTGAAGAATAGATTTAACCCGAGGCCAATATAAGTTAACTTTTTGGACTACTTGGCCAGAAAATTCCAAAGCTGCCAAGAGAAGCTGGTCCTTCTCTTCCCAGTGCTAAGACATTTCAGCAGAGGGGCCAATGTTTATTTCAAATACCACAGCATGGTTTGTTGATAGCCACAGTCTTTTGGTTAAGACAATCTTTGAGAATTCAGTAACCATAAATTTTATTTAAACTTTTACTGCTCCAAAGAGATAGAGTAAGGTATTGGACTAACTAAGCAAGCTGCCTTATTCCCACTGATTTCTGTTCTACTGGACTTAAAATATAGCCCCACAAACTGCTCTGAAAAGGTGACAATTTCACTGCAAAAGACTACAGAAATAACCAGCAGATATTGCTGGCAGTCTGATCATCTAGTAACCATTAGGAATTTAAGACAATGGCTAGAAATTCTCTTTTAAGTCGCTGAAATATTCAAGAAAATCTTCTTGCTCCTTTGCTTGCTCTAACCACTGCATTTTTTTGATGGAACACAAATCCAAGTCATTCTCATGCAAGCTTCAGTGTCACTTTGAAACAGAGACTGAAACACTCAGCCTTATGAACTCAGTAATTCCTTATGAACTCCCCTCACAGCTTCAATACAGACTGTGTAAGATAGCCAAAGGAGGAAGCCCTCAGCAACCCTTAGAACAGCTCAGCGGGGACAGACCAGAGTCACTGAAGGGTAGTTCTATGTGCTAACAGACCACGACATCGAGGCAGAGATTAGCTCCAAAAGTATGATAGCTAGCTGGATAATACAAAGAAATTGTCCCTCTGCATTATTCTAAAGAAGTGGTAAGTAATGACAAAAGCAGAAATATTTTCCCTCTATCTCTGAAGAGATGATGTTAATCCAAAAGAGAAGTTTACAAAGCCAGAATGCCACAAAATAACCTACTGCAGTCACAAACTCTGCAGGTTTACACATAGGTGAAATATGGTATGGAAGAGTATAAAGTATTGATCTACTCTGTTTCAAATTACAATTTCATGGGTTTTTTGTCTGTGGTGTTTCCACATGCACTATCTGAGAGACCAAGATGCTTCCTTCCCATGGCTACTCACCAGCAGTAGAGGCCAAATTATACTCCTCTAAACAGCTCTGGCATGCAGTCGTTCTCCCTGAGTTTGCAAAGACTAAACACACAGAATCCTGGAAAGGAATATTCATGGATACACGTTAAATGGACCCTAACCTGCTTTCTCTCCTCTGTCTTTGCTCTGCAGAGATGGCAACACCAGAAGCAGTAAATACTTATGTTTTGTCACATGAGTCAGCACATATAATTCTTCATACACATAGGAACTAGCTCTGCTGCAGAAGAAAATACCATTTTTACAATACCTTTTCACAGTGGAACTGTGCCTTAAATCAAACAAGCAAGTACTGAGTCAGCTCAGTGGCAGAGCAACAACAATTTGATCTGCTACGTGGCAAGCTTTGGTTTGGAGATACTAAACAATTCTTCATCCTGGGCCTCAGGCTTGTAAATATGATAGAAGATGATGCAATGCGTTCAGACTCTGGGGAGAAAAGGAACAGTCATACCACTCTTGAGAAACCCTTTGTGAAGAAAAATTTATTGTGTGCCCCCAGGTGCAAAGGCTATGGATGAAATGCAACTCAATAAAGACAAGTCAAGGTGTTTCAAGAGAGCTAATGAACATTTCAGTATTTGCACTTAGTCAGATAAAGCAGTTTTCCAGCTGAGTAAGGAGACAGCAATCATGTGAGTATGATTTCTCTGTGATAACAAATGCTCCCAGAGGTTTTTTTTAAGCTCCATGTTTTGTTTTTGTCTGGTACAAGAATGATCTTATTAAGGAAATCTAATCAGCTCTCCACCTTTATGCTTCCCTTTACTTTTTTTAATGTCCTTTTTGAGATGAGTTGTATTTCTTTTATGAGGGTCACCTGTCTTTTAAGCAGAGTAGTATCTTAGTATTTTCTACATATACAAAGCAGTCTTGGATACCCTTTACTTCTCATTCTATAAAACAGTAAGAAAGTCCATTGAGACGTATTTTATAATTTATGAGTTCTGTTTGATTTTCTTGTCCAAGTGCAGCTGATGAGACATACAAAAGAAATGCTTAACATCTTATTGTCCACAGACAGAACATCAACATGAGCACTAGGAATTCATAACACCTATGGAAAAAAATGCTGCACATATGCCA
The DNA here is from genome assembly GCF_000738735.6 of Corvus cornix cornix. Lineage (NCBI taxonomy): Eukaryota > Metazoa > Chordata > Aves > Passeriformes > Corvidae > Corvus > Corvus cornix. The sequence continues at coordinate 10,466,557 of NC_046341.1, read as the reverse complement.
TGAGGTATAAGAGAATATTTTCAAGGAATGCCCATCACAGCACCCGGTCAAACCTCTGAAAGGATTTTTCATAAACCATGCTGGCTTGATAATGAATTCTGATAGAGAAGATGATGATAATTCAGCTATTCCTCTGTTACTCCTGGACTTAAAAAAAAAAAAAAATATATATTTTTTTAGCCTCTGAGTACTTCTGTGATCTGATTTCTTACACCCTGCAGGGGACAGCATTGGGTAAAGAAAAGTAGAAATCATATGATAAAGAAGCATTTGCTTCCAATTATCAAATTATATTTTGTTAATTGAGTTACAAAAAAAAAATTTTGGTAGGTTGGCACAAATCGTCTCTATCTCTTCCCCCTTTAACTCTTCTGAATTATTAATCAAAATCATTTTGGTTGCGCAGTTCATTTTGCTATCGCTAGTAAGAAAGATTCCCAACAAATTGTAGTCACACCACCATTACTAATGAAGAAGAAATGCTGCATAGCATTGCTATAACTTAGGGCTTTCTTCTCATGACAGGCTGTGTAACGCTGTTTTTCAGCAGCTATGCTGAATCCCCTCTATGGTGTCAACATAGGTATCAGTTTGCAGGGGAAAAAGATTGCCTTTACATTATCATCTTTCATTAAAATATATATATGTGTATGGACATGGAGGCACACACACTCAGCGTATTTTTGCCTGTTAAAGTGCATGTAGATGCAAGACAAAGTGTTTGTTTTTATTTCCCTCAGCCATTGTTGAAAAAAATAAAAAATAAAGGTTTTTTCTCCCCCACAAATAAGCCTGTATTTAAAAGTGATCTTGCAAAAGGTATATGGTAGCTTTGTTTATTTTGGACAGATGCAAAGAAGTATCTCTGAACTTCTGCCAGTGATCAAAGGAACTGATGATGTAGAACAGATTCATGGGCCATGTCCTATCAGCCTGCACTTTACCTGTCATCCATCATCCAAACCCTAAGCCTTTTTCTGAGTGATGATTGCACCCTAAACACATAAAATTAATCACCACTCTAGCCTGGCCAGGTGTCTTGCCTCCAGAAATTATCTCATTGCAGCAAAAGAACTGCTAGAATCTGATATCTGTGCTGTAATTTAATTTAAAGAATACTGCACAGTAACACTAAGATTGATTTACATATCTGAAAAGTTTCTAGTTTCACAAAGCCAATATAAATTCTTGGAGAAATATGTAATTGGAAAAAAAATTGGTTGATCATAAAATCAGGGCACCTGAATATTTATTAACTTCTGGAATTTTCAGTTGATGCTTTCTACTATAATTGTAGCTTAACATTGGGTTTAAAATGGCACTTGCAAAACTAGAAAGGCCAGGTATTTGAATAAATATAAATTCAGTGCTGGACTCATGTGTAAGCAAAACAGTAGCTCCAGGAGACTGGACTTTACATAAATAGCATCTACTTTGCTTTTCAGAGCTTTTTTATGTAAAACATTTCTGTTTATATATTTCTTTTTTCCCCTCCTTGGAAAACGGAAGAGAAATGAAACAGCAGAAAATTAAACTATTTTATACAGCTCTACTTTTGAAAAGACAATAGAGAAATTGTGGCTAATGAATAGGTCAAATATATATCTTTTTTTGAAATGCAGAATTAAAGATACGTAGGCCCTGATGTACTTCAGCTGTTCTTCCACACACAAATTCACCTTTTCCCATACAGAATACACACAGCAAGCCTGTGTTTTACATAACTAGGAACAATTATAAGTACAAACGTGAAAATAATCTCCACCTAATGATAAATGGAAATAACAGGCTACTTTAAATATGTATATTAACAAGAAGAGAGGAGTTGCTTCTTCACTATAAATGTATGGCCTAACTCACAGGAAAATTCTGCTAGTGTTCTGCTTCACTTCTGAGTTAACTGCAAATTCTAATAATTTGCTTTTAATTGAGATCTTAGCTCCTATATTAAATAAACATAGGAAAGCAAATGTGCCCCAAAGTTTATTATTAAAATAAAAATAACACAACATTCTGGTTTAAAAAAATCATACTT